>NC_052115.1:8489903-8597635 GCF_012273895.1 Zerene cesonia | reverse complement strand
TTTTATGACATAGCGGACAACTGAACTGGTGGTTCGCCTGATAGTAAGCGAACACCACCGCCCATGAACATTCGCAGAGGTAGCCTATGCGAATGTGTTGTCCGCTTTTAATGGGTAAAGGGAAAGGAAAGGATTAACGACTGGAAAGAAGGAATGGACTGGGAAGGGTGAGGAAAAGGAAATGGGCCTCCGGCTCCCCCACTCACCGTACGAAACACAGTGGCATTCCACTATTTCACGCCGGTTTTCTGTGGGGGTGTGGTACTTCCCCGGTGCGAGCTGGCCCAGTTCGTGCCGAAGCGTGCTCGACTTCCACAATAAACTTAAACATAGTATTTTATTTTGTTTAATTTTACGTGAGTATTAAATGTTTAGAAATTAAATACTTTTTAACGAAACGTAACGTTAATAAGTCATTAATTTCTAATTATTAAACGTCTTAATATTAATATAACGAAGCGTCCTTTCACACAAGCTTCCAAAACTCATTACCGGAACGGTTTCAGAATCCCCAACGCTTAAGGTAAATCCTTCGAGTTCGTTTATAGCTTTCTTATTCAAATCTCTTAGAGGGGCAAGAGGGGTGAGGGCACGTGCAAGTGGGGGGGGGGGGGGAGCACGTCGAACTGATAATGGTTTAATCAAAGTCTGTAGCGACAATGGAGGTGAATGGGGATTAGGAAATAGAACAGCTTGTGTTAACAGCTCGGGGATCAGTCGATTGACGAGATTTACGGTCTGTTTTTTTTTGTGGAAATTTAAAAAGATTGTCGATAACTTATTAGCAATGTCTGAATATCATCACGTTGTAACAGGCAACTCAATTATGTTTTCATTCATTATTTCCATTCATTCATTCACTTCATTATTTTTATTTTTTGCAAAGTGTGTATCAACAGGGATAGATTATGATAGGCCGGCTATTTTAGCCGGGTACCACGCGAGTGACACCGCGGGCTACAACTACTGTGATATAAGTTGTAAGAGTTACATGTTAGTCAGTATTTATAATATGTAATATAGTCTATAGATATATTAACTAACATTTAAAGGAAATATTGTTGTGATTTTCGGAAAGTGTGTATCAACGGCAGCCGATCCGTTCAAACTCAAACTCAAACTCAAACATTTATTTATTCCATAAGACTTCTACTTAGCTTTAACATTTAACACTTTTGCGAAACAAGTACATTTTATACATCGAGGCACTGATAATGAAACACAACTAACACGTCATATATTTTATATCGAATTCCACGTAACCACTTGCCACGTTAAACAGGCTGTATCATTCTGGTTCGCCTTAACTCAGAAAGAGTTATTAGCCCTCTATAAATTAGCCATAATGAACATCATACAAGTCCGGTTCGAGCTGGTAAAAAGTGGTTTGTTGCGTACAAACGGCTGCTACCTATCGCACGTTATTTATTATCATTTCCTCGACGGTAATGGTGAAAGTACGCTTTATGTATGACTTTTATAGCGTTATAGTGTAGCCCTTCATCGGTTGTTGAAGCCGGAGAAGGTTCTAGATTGCAATAGAAGAATTTTTATCATGTTTTGGCGCAAACTGCGAAGGAAGCAAAAATTAAATAATCTCTTATAAATTAAAATAACAAAATTTTGAGGAAATATCACTTTAAAATTATTTATATTAATTTAATAAAAAAAAAACATTATTTTTTTATCTCATTGTTGAAGTTTGAGAAGTCAAACAAACAGATTTAAAGTAATTAATATATTTGGTACACGTGGATGGATGGATGTATGAAGGTCCTATTATTTACATGACAATATATTGTAATAGTTACCTGTAGTAAGTAATACAGATCTTATGGTACTCTAGAATATAGTACCTAGTTATTATATCAGCATCACTACATAGTATAAAGCTAAGTCGCCGGCATCTGCATGTATGTATGCTTAGATCTTTTAAGCTATACAACGTATTTTGATGGATTTTTTAATAGATATAGTGATTCAAGAGGAAGGTTTATATAATAACATCTATTAAACAATTCCGAAATAACGCGTCCGAAGCCGCGGGCAAAAGCTTGTACAATGATATAAGCGTTTAAAATACACGCAAACATGAATGTCTGAAGCTAATCCTAAAAACATAAATGCTCCACTTTAGACCCCGACTTCTCCAATAACAGATTCAATTCACAATAAATTTAAATAAGAGTTCAGTAAATGGCCGCCGAAATCTACGTGAAAAGCTCTTAAACTACCCTACATTGGGTCTCTTTAAATCTGTTCCATTTCCCCAAATATTCACCCTTATTTATATGTCTATAAAGCACACAATCGCCGAGCGGACGTATTAAACGTAAGTAAATCGTTTGCGTTGGAAGCACGTATCGGATTGGTTCCGATAACGGTCGTGGTCGTATCGTGTCCGTGATCTCACTTACAGCACGGTGAACTATGTCGTTTAAGTAGAAAGCTCAGTGACTTTTTGCAATTGTAAATGCTAATTTAGCATGTTTTAAACGACAGATTGTACTGATAAGAGTGTGGATATTTACATCAAACTGAATATTTATTTCTTAGTATATAATTAGTGCTCTTAGATAGGCGTTTTTGTTTCTTAAGCAGAAAACGGAGGCTGGGATATTTATGCAATAGAAACGGGAAATTTGTGATTGAATAATTAAATATTTTATAATAATTATATTAGATTCAATTGTTGATACTTATTATTCATTCTATTTATTAATACGAGTACTATATGAAAAATAATGAGTTGTATTTTTCATGTATTTTAAAATGTTCTATGTTATTATGACTTTCTTATTTACTACTAATTATTACTTTAATTTTAACTGCAAGTTTAACCAATATAACAATATTTATACTATAACATATTACGATAATGGATTATAATAACAAAAGAATTTAAATTCAAAGCGCTGTTAAAACTATCAAATTTTTTCATTCAAATTTAAATAAAAAAATCACATTTACTTCCAACGTGAAAATGGTGTTACATGTGATTATTGTTAGGATATGACAACGGAATCGAGACGACATATCGTACCACTTAAAGCGGCACACGATACTGTCTCGTTCAAGTGTCGCCAGATTCAGTAAACAGGAGTGGGGACGGCAATTTATTGCTTAGCTGCGTTTACAAGAGCTCGAATTACGGTCGGAGGGTTTTAGAAATACGCTTCTGACAATACTAGAATGACTGCTTTGTGCCGCGTCTTCAAATGATTTATTGAGTCAATGATTTATTAATTGCCTACGACCACGATATCGTGTACGATAAATTATGTAAAATATCAACATTATATTCCACACAACGTTTTAAGATAAATCCAAGCTAAGGAAATATTAATAAAAACATAAATTTATTAAAAAAAAAGAGCTGGTGAAAAGGCTGGTGAGTCGTCGCGTACAGAGCGTCCGTCACCGCCCATGAGCTTTCTCGAGAGTCTACATTGTGCAGGTGTTGATTAAGGAAGAGGTAGATTATTTTAGAAATTGATTCAAATGATACCATGTCATTAATAACGACGAAGTATTTGCTTTAGTATTTTAATTATAGAATACTAGCTGCGCCCTGGAAACAATTAAAGCTGTATCAATTTACTAACCAGCGGATTCACCCGCGTAAGTCCGTATCCCGTAGGAATAACGGGATAAAAGTTATCTATACGTTATTCCAGTTGTCCAGCTGTCTACGTACCAAATTTCATTGCAATCGGTTCAATAGTTTTTTGCGTGAAAGAGCAACAAACATACACACACACATCCTTACAAACTTTCGCATTTATAATATTAGTAGGATATCAAGCACTTTCAATCATTGTTATTTTTACATTCATTACAAACACTACGTAACCGTTTTTACAATCACCGTTTTCCCATTTTTAGAATAGACTATAATTATTTAAACACACAATCAAGACCTCCTTGATCTATATTCGTTAAAAACCTTAAAATTTTTGACCATTTCATTTCAAAGTAAGGACTCAATTTACTAAAACGTTACAAAAACTCTTTCTTCTTACCTTAACTTAGTAATATATTCCTCCATCACTCGTATAACCGTGCGCAGTGAGAGAGTTTAGCATATGAATACAGGTATTTGCATTAGAGCTTATCAGTGCCATCTCCAGACGATACTGTGATAGCCGTTTCCACACTTCGCGTGAACGGTTCGACATAATATTCAAATTGCAAGTATTATGTACAGTTTCTCACCGCAGAATGGAATCTCGAAAGGACTTAAGACGGTTAACGCTTTATTATTATGGGTTAGCATTCAATTTAATTTTATAAAATACAAGGTATGCTGTAGGAGAAGGGCTATATAACATCAGGATGTTATGCCTTCTCCCTAGCCTTCCACAATAAATGGGCTGTCAAACCCTGAAAGAATTTTTCACATCGTAATAGTTGTTCCTGAGATTTGCGCGTTCAACCAAATAAACATACTCTTCAGTTTTATAACATTAGTATAGATTTATTAAAATTATAAAGAGTTTGTTTGAGGCAATCTTCGGAAGTATCGATCTGATCGGGAAAATTCTCTGGCTAACAGCTACACAGGAGTGAATTAGGCTATTCTCTGACCTCTGGTCAACCCGCCCGGTACCCCGTGGTATAATATCTTAATGCCAATGTTGCTTATTAATATAATAAACTTGAAAGTGGGCTTGTTTGTTTGAATGTCTGTTCTTCTTGTCGTAATGATGTGTTTGTGTTTTATGAATGAAGAGGCTACTTTTTACGTGATTTAATATCTCATTCCCATGGAAATTTTATATTTATCTTTTTTTTTCATTCTTTGAAATGTTCTGTGTTTTTCAATAACATTTTGTTAGTTATTTTATTTTCTTGTTTGTAAATAGATAATCGTTTAAGTCTATGTTTTGTCCATGTCCAAATTATAACATAAACAATTAAATTTAACGAGAAACAAGAGTGTACTTTATAAATAATACACCATAACTGCTGCTTGAATCAATTTATGTATCAACAACGGCAATCGGATAACACATATTCCTACAATGCACTCGCCTAATGAGATCCAACAACGAATCGAATACGAGAAATAATCGTATCAAATTATACTCGAATAACGTAGATTTTGATGTGAAGTTGTTTACTTGTAATGAATAACGTAAGAAATTTTTGAAACAATTAAATTTAATTATCTACGCCTATCTATATTTCCAGCAAGGAACAATATTATGTTAGAAAATTAGTTTAAAACGGAAATTTCCAATTTTGAACACTTTTATATATGTATTTTTCAGCCAACAAAAAAGTCTAAGTAGTTTTTAATTAATGAAGTAGTTAAGGAAATTAATGAAACGTATTTATTGTTTATAGTTTTCTCTGTTAATGGCAATGAGAATCGATACTCGATACGTTTAGATCATAACCTAATAAAGAATAAAAAATGAAATTAGTTCATTACCAACAAATATAATACCTATAGTTTTAATTTTTTTTTTTTTAGTTTTATAGCATTGAAATGCTTTATAAATGAGAAATTTTTGAAAGAATAGAAAAAATTTGATCACGAGGCAGGATTCGAACCTGCGTTTCTTGCCTAACCGTAGCAAATTGCAGCAAATTTTTCTATTCTTTCAAAAATTTCTCATACCTATAGTTTTTAAGATCAGCTCATTAACTAACATTTTTAAATAGTAAAATCCCCATTAAATTGATTTTCAAGACTTTTAAGAATAATATCTCATCACTCTTCATCAATGAACGTTACAGTGTATACGTAAACTTTCTACTGTTGACGTCTCAGTGTCTGTTATCCGCGGAGATTGGAGGGTCCGTCAGTAGGCTGTGAGCCGCCCCAGCACACGGTAGAGCTTTCGCGCCCGCCCGCCCTAACTTCCCTTTCGTAAATTATATCGTTTCGGCAATGTTCTTATGTTTTTAACGAAGTGTGATGGTTAAATATATTGTTAAATTTAACAAGACATGTAACTGGATGATACAAGAGAGTTATTGAGTGATTTATTTTGTGTTTACCATTTGAATGGTGTGATTGAATTTGAGTTAATTGATCTAAACTGTATCAGAGGATATTATAAGGTAACAATTACTTACTGCTAGAATAGTTTTAATAAGAATTATTTATTATTATAGAAAAAGAAATTACGTTAAAAAAATCGGTGCTAACGATCAAAATACGAATAAATGCCACTATTTATTCGCTACCTACACAGATATGACAATTAATGTTGAATGCCTTAAGGCTTAAACTTAAGAACAGAGACACAATTAAAAATAAATTACATATGCGTTCATATTATCAATAGAATGCATTAAAATTATCAAAGTCCAGAAATAAATGGCTTATTTACATACTTTGCGATTGATCAAAATAAACATTAAGGCATACACTTTCAGGGCTGCGTCTAATTAGTTAAAACTTCCATACATCCAACCTATACAGTATTAACTCGTAAATTAACAAGGTTAAATTAATTTTCTTTTGTGGAAATTTATTGAGAGTATGCAAGTCTTTTAGAAAATGCACTCAATAGCATTTTTTGTGTTTGATTTTACGCGAGTGTTATACATTAGAAACTGTAACGCTCGCTGTAAAGTTTTCGAAACGTCGGGCTAAATAATACAATGAATAATACGCGTTTAAAATTCGTTAAAAAGTCTTTAATTTTAAATTTACTATATCATTATCATTTATTTCATTTTCATTATCATTTCTAAGAAGTAACTAATATCATAAGATTTATTCTTACATTCTTCGTTTTATAGAGAATAAAAATAAATTTCTTGAGCAGATCATAAATCGTAGTATAATGTTGTTAATGCACAAAAAAGTGATAAGTGGCAACCCTACAGAAATGTTGATAACCGCTGACAAGACGAACGGCGCGAGTGTTTGCCAATTAATTGTGAATTTCTAACGATAGCCTACCTGTTGGAGGTGCGACTGCTATAGGGCTGACTGTAAAAAGAACTTCAAATTGCGCCTTTTCTAGAATTTTGTAGAATGTGGTGTAAATAAAAAATAACAAAATCCATTGAGTTTAAACATTAGTTCATTAATATTTTCGTGAAATATTCGGATTACCCGAAATAATTATAAGAAACTTTTAAATAACTAATTCACAACTACACTAAGTCCAACGAATTCAAAGGTCGTCTGCTCGTGAGAATAAACACTATACGCAAAGGAAAATGCTACAAGATATTGTAAAAATTCTTCCTGAACTTTACGTTAGCTAAAATTATACACTGGTTGGGCATGAAGGTTGTATCATATTTGCAATAAATAGTTAAGAAATAATATTTCTAAAACGCTATTCGTCATTTTAATTTAAAAATAATCTATTATATTATATTTTTGCTATAAAGTTGCACTTGGTGAGTTGTGGTTGGAAAAGATTCATAAATATAAACTGACTTTATTTGTATACTAGTGTGTATACACATTATGCACTTATACATGATTCGTAATGTAAATGCTTTTTAAATTTCTAAAACGTTATTATTAACAAACAATGTTCCCACTGTTGAAGTCCCATTAATTGCGCCGCAAAATGCGCGGATTCCTACCTAATTAATTTCTTCAAAACTTATGATATACATTACATATGTCATCAAACGAGAGAAATTCTTTCTAAAAGAAATAAAAAATGGGCCATATAAACAATACACTAGCTCTTAAAAAGACATAAGTCCATTATCACAGCTAGAAGCCAGTTTCGCGACGAAGTGTTAACCGTTTAATTTCCCCCCATCGATATTAATAAATAACACTTGTCCACATTTAACAAGACGTGACCGTTTCCTTAAGTAACGGTTGAATTATGACTGAATGGCCGTGGTTTGAGACGGGCGATGGCGGATGCGGTAGCGGGTAGCGAAGGGGTAATTTTTAGTAGGAGAAGAAGTTAGGAGAAGAGAAAATTTTGTTTCCATTGTATAAACCTATCCTATCCTATCCTACTTCCTACTAATATTATAAATGCAAAAGTTTGTAAAGATTTGTGTGTGTTTGTTGCTCTTTCACGCAAAAAGTACTGAACCGATTGCAATGAAATTTGGTACGTAGATAGCTGGACAACTGGAATAACATAAAGGCTACTTTTTATCCCGATATTCCTACAGGATACGGACTAGGCGGGTGAAACCGCGGGGCGCAGCTAGTTTGCACATATATCTGATAACGCCTATAATTCGACACGATATTATTTTAACTAAGAGTGAATTCTCATTGGAGGATAACTGGGTCCTATGAATGCTTACCTAGTATTTCAATATCTTTTTTCATTTCCTTCCTGTTTATAAAACTGTTTTATTGCTTATGTACCGTAGAAATCTCAAACTCTTTCCTTAGCTATTGGATAACTAATTAAGTAATTTATTTATTAAAAGTTTTTTTTAACAATATAGTGTTTCTTGTGTTTGATTTTACACTAGTATTATACATTTAGAAATTACAAACTTTTTAACGGATTTTAAACGCGATTTATTCATTATATTATTAACCCTACGTTTCTGATATTAGAAAGTTGTGTAGTGTTAGTGATATTTAGAAATAAATAAAAAAATTCTAAATATAAGGCTTAACCAATGTGGTTATGATGGACCACATTGGTTAAGCCTTGATTATTATGATTATTGAAAGTTCTTGCAGTCGCTCTCGCGTCCGCTCGTCTATGTCTGTGGTCGCACACATGGCTGGTGGCCAACTGAGTTCTGTCGCAGGTGTGATGCATGTTACTTCAACTTTACTAGTTTACGACTTACGGTTCGCTTATGTTAATTTCCAATGCTGATTTGCTCATGGAACTGCGTAAAATAATTGTTAAACCTACTTGTGAAAATGGGTTTTAGGTAAATACTATGGTACGGTATGGTAACTGACTCAGATGGTATCTTGGTGGGATAGTTTTAACCAGGTATAATTTTGTTAATTTTTTTTTTGAAATTTCGATCTTATATGTACAGCAACTAATATTTATTCAATGATAAAACATACCAAGAGCTCCTTTAGCCTTCGCTTTTAATTCGTAGCTTCTAAAGTAAAAAGTTCATGTGCACTGCAAGCAATATACATCAGATGTATCCTACTAATCCTACTAATATTATAAATGCGAAAGTTTGTAAGGAAGTGTGTGTGTTTGTTGCTCTGCTGAACCGATTGCAATGAAATTTGGTACGTAGATAGCGGAACAACTGGAATAACATATAGGCAACTTTTTATCCCGATATTCCTACGGGATACGGACTTACGCGGGTGAAACTGTGGGGCGCAGCTAGTATGATTATAAATGCGGAAATTACAATGTAAACTAGCGTCGTTTGCAATGTTATTACACAAAACTACTGCATCGATTTACGTCCGATTCCAAGAATTCTTTCACCTTTTACCACATTAAAAAGTTTACTGAGTGACACATGTAGATACCACGGGCTAAGCCGGGTCGGACCGCTAGTAAATACTGTAAAAGTAACAAAACGCCTCCACAAAATAGCTAATAGTTACGCAAAACTCGTTTACGAAGATGACTAAGCTGCAAACTTTAGAATCACTTCTAGAACTTTCCAACCCTTATTCAGCGAATTCACTTCAACCAATTTCGGGCACATTCCGTATGCAAAGTGAACAGGGTCTTATGGACCCAGATATTCTATTAAGATAGGAGCCATTTCCCCGTTTTGTGACCTCGACTTGACATATTTTCGTCACTTCAATCTGCCGCAGAGCTATAAAATACGTGGGGTTTTTTTCTTTTCAGCAGCTTTACACTCTCGCATCAGATTTTTAATGTATACACAGTTATCCGTATTTCGCGTCACAATGTTAGATACGGGTGGATCAATTCAAATGAAATTTTGTGTGCATATCGGGTAGGTCTGAGAATCGGCCAACACCCATTTTTATAACTCTAAATGATAAGAATAAGGCAGTACAGTGTTTGCCGGGTCAACTAGTACAATAATATTTTTTTAAGGTTTTTACCTTTAAATTTATAAATTATTCAGATAGCCTAGTTATATACAAATATATTTATTTGATACATCGTTAACTTTATACGTAATCAATCAATCAATATACGTAAACAATTAACTTTATACGTAATCAATCAATCAATATACGTAATCAATTAACTTTATACGTAATATTATAATTCGAGAAAGAAAATCAACGATATAATGCGTTTTATCTTTGTGCGTCTTAGTTAGGATATCTCTGAGTGATATACATACGTTTTTAAACTTATCATCATTATAAAACAAAGCCAAATATATCAAAAAATAAAAATCAACATATTTTATATTTGTAATCTTGCAACGTCACTGAAAATTATACGACTGCAAAATTCTCATTACATGCTTCAGCAGTACCAGTAAATATTATGAAAATGGAAGAGCCTTGTGACAAATTGAAAGGAAAGCGATGAACCCTCAAGTCCGCCTTTTCACTTTTATGATCGCTTTTCAAGGAAGTTTGGAAGTTATGATGGAACTGTAATCAAACGAGGGTTGTCACAGCTTGTAACGATTTAGCACTGATCGAGCATTTAAATGAAAAATATGTTGAACTTTCTTTATTTGTGTCTAGTTCATTTATGTAGGTTTAACTATGAGTAATTTAGGAATTAGTTCTGTTTAATTTAAATATAAACTGGAACAGTTAATGTTACAACGCCCCCACACATAAAGACATTGTGATATAATTATAAACTACATATTACTATAATCTCATGAGAAACATTTAAGAAATGACCTTTTTTTAACTTTGACCTTTCCTTTCCTTTATTCCTCTCGTCAATCCTTTCTTAATCCCTTTCCAATTTAAAGTCGGTAATACACATTACGTAAAGGTGTAAGGTGCAAACGACCTCGTCTCTCCGAATGTTCATGGGCGGTGGTTCACCAACAGGCGATGCACCAGCCTTTGCAGACGATGACATAAAAAAATGAATTCTAACATTATCGATAGCATTCACACAAGGAAGTTACGCCGTCTTTCTCTTCGGTAATTTTTGAAGAACACTCTAAAAGGAATTTGCAAGCACCAACCTTACATGGTTCCGCTGCACGGAATTGGTTCAAGATAAAACTTACATACTTTACGTTTATGGTAGATCGATGCTTATAAGGATGGTTAAATGAAGGGAAAGTTATCATTGAATGCTGTTTACCGAACTACCTGTATATATGTATCAGTTGCAACTAGATTGTGACCCTATGTTAATCGTGTAACTGCAATATGTTTAATATATTGCAGTTACAAGGATTAACATAGGGTCACAACAACAACATAACAACATATTTTATATATGGTAACAATATATATCTTATATATAAAATTCTCGTGTCACAATGTTAGTCTCTATACTCCTCCGAAACGGCTTGACCGATTCCTCTGAAATTTGGTAAGCATATTGGGTAGGTCTGAGAATCGGCTAACATCTATTTTTCATACCACTAAACGAAGAGCACGAGACATGACATAAAAAAAAAAAAATATCTGACCGACCAAACGCTGTAACGCTTTACTCATATCATTTAGGGGTATTAAAAATAGATGTTGGCTTATCCTCAGACCTACCCGGTAAACATACAAAATTTAATATTAATTGGTCAAGCTATTTCGGAGATGTACGGTAACTAACATTGCGAGACAATAATTTTATATATCTAGAGAAGATATTTACAACCGATACTAAGAATGGAGTCTGTATTAAAAATAATTCTTTTGTGGTAATTCAAATCACTAAATAATATAAAACAAAGTCGCTTTCCGCCGTCTCTGTGTCTGTATGCTTTGATCTTAAAACTACGCAATAGATTTCAATGTTTTGTTTAATAGAAACAGTTATTTAAGAGGACGGTTTGTGTGTTTGCGATAATAACATCCAATAAATAGTCGAGAAATACTTTTTATACCCCTAAATTATAAGAATAAGACAAAACATCGTTTGCCGGGTCAGCTAGCGAATTCATATTTTCTAATAAATATATTAAATGGTAAAAATAAAGTACAGCTGAACGATAAAGCATATTTTATATTTTTAAATTTCAGTCGACATATTAAGGATTACAACATTTATTTTACATATGTCTTCATGGTTTATATCAAAGAAATAAAATATTATATTCTTTTCATATTGAAGGCGTTTTAGTTATTTATAAAAAATAATTAAGTTATATTGTACTTCTTCTAGTATTCCTTAGTTGAGGGATGCTTGTGAATTGAATTCCAACTACGTTAACATTTCCATCCGTGTTGGCATACATCCCGGACAAGAGCTTTGAAATAGAAAGCGCTAAAGTTCAAGCGTGATTAGCATACAGTTATTTACAACAGCGGTGATCGGAACGAGATCGTGTCGTGACGTCGTGTCGTGAGTCGTGGTGTGTAATATGAAGTGTGAAGCACCGGATCTTATGTACCGTATTATTTGCAGACGTTCCTTCATATAGTTAGTTTTATTAAGAAAATTTAGATTTTGAAATTTAACAAAACAACGGATTTTAATGGTTTCTTGCAATCAAAAACTCAAATACCTTTGTACATAAAATGTAACGGAGGTTCTAATTCATTTATCAACCCATTCTGGGGACCGGTGTCACCACTTGCTGATAGTAACACTGATATTTGATACTTATTGACGTCGATGTTCATACATAATCTTATGTAATTTTAACTGACAGATAAACTAAGCGGAACATTTAATTTTTTAGTTTTGTAGCATTGATATGCTTTATACATGAGAATTTTGAAAGAATAGAAAAAATTCGATCACGAGGCGGGATACGAACCCGCGTTTCTTGCGGAACATATCAGGGAGCTGTGAAGCCGGCCCTTAGTAGAACAACGTATTCTAAATGTGGCATGCAAATTGCATGTATCGGAATTTCAGTTAGTTTTATAATCATTCTCATATCAAAGACATACAACTCATTTCAGTTGGCTACGTTGGATAAATAAAAAAAGGTGTGTGTGCGATTCACACACGATAGAAGTGAAACTTCAGTAAATCGACAAAAGAATGAATAAAATAGTATGTATATTTCTGTCTCATTCTTTGCCGGCTTCATTCTACACATTTTTGTATTTCTGTCTCTTACCTGTCGTTTTTCCGTTGCATCAGGTTTGAAATCACAACGATTCTAAAGAAGTTTCACTTTAAAAATATATATCTTTATCTATATCCTATATCTTTTTCCTCACACTTCCCAGGCCCCTTAACCCCAAAAGTCGTCAAACCATTAAACTTTAAAGCAGGCACTTTTGAACGGGCCTACCACCACAAACATTCATGGACGGCGGTGATCGCTTACCATCAAGCGAACCACCATCAGTTCCCCATCACATAAAAACATACAACGGTAACAAATTAAATAACGTGATGAATCCCCGAGTAGACGCTCTAACAAATTATTTATGTACATATTTTTGTTTCAGGTAAGAGACAATTTATTCGGCGGAACCCACCACATTAATGCAGGGACACGTCTGCAGTTCGCGGCACGGTGAGCTCATCATACTGTTTTGGAGTTTATTTGATGGAATAAAGAGCTTTCATTGGGAGGACGGAGTGTGACAGCTAGTGAAGGAACTGTGTTGTGTATTTTTTAATGATCTTTTTTTTAACATGCAATCGTCACCAAATTTTTGAACACGCTTATATTATATCCGTCGTCTGTGTTCATGTAACCGACACTTATAGACTCAATTTTGACCTATAAACGGACAGATTTAATTCAAACTTTGTACACTTGTTAACTCGTTCCTGTTAGGGAACGTCAGGATTAAATTATTTCCTTTTCTATCCTACTATCCTACTTATAGCATAAATGCGAAAGTTTGTAAGGATGTGTGTGTGTTTGTTACTCTTTCACGCAAAAACTACTCAATTGATTGCAATGAAATTTGGTGCATAGACAGCTGGACAACTGGAACAACATATAGGGAACTTCTTATCCCGATATTCCTACGGGATACGGACTTACGCGGCTGAAACCGCGGGACGTAGCTAGTTCTATATATACGTAAGTGCATCAATTAAGTTGACCGCATCATTGAAGTGTATCTATTATTTTTTATGTATATTCATTATTAATACCAAACATATTTTTATAGTTATCAATAAATTTTCCAAAATTTATTGACTTTGTTATATATTATTGCATCTTTACAGTTTTCCATAACTATTATTATATCTAATTGGATGAAATTGAATTGAGTTTAAACACGTAAAATGATTATTGTGTTGTTATATACAAAATATTATGAATAAGCATTTTCTTTTGTTAGTTTAAGCGAGATTTGTACATTTAGAAATAAACTCTTTAACCGTATTAAACGCGATTTATCCATTATATTATTTAACCCGGCATTTCCGTCCGTAGTCACGGGGAGACTCACTCATTCAGTTTAAATCCGTTAAAAAGTCCTTTATTTAATAAACAACAATGTGACAGGAACAAAGTAAGCATAATTACGTTTTCTAAACGAAAGCATCCCTCAGGTCCGAAACTTGTAAAATCATCGTTTTCCCAAAACGGATCTACATAAAGTTTTGAAAAGGGTTCAGAGAGATACGGCACGTCTGACTTTTCTAGAAATTTCTGCGTGGACGCGAATAAATTGTAGGTTTTCTATTAATATTATATAGTAGCTTCCGCCCGCGGCTCTGCTTGCGTGGAATTAGGACATTTACAAATGATTATGTTATCCCAGGGGGCATTGAATCCGGGTAGAAATTCTATTACCCAAGTCAGCTCATAGCCTGTCTATATACCAAATTTCATCAAAATCCGTTCAGTAGTTTTAGTGTGACTGACGGACAAACATTCAAACAAACATTCACATCTATAATATTAGTGTTATATATCTTATTTTCTAACGTGTAACGTGTTTAGTTTAGTTTGAGAGGGAAATTGTCTAACTTCGACTTACAAAATGAAGTAATGTAACAGAGATAAAATGTATTTCTTTAAAAGGGAATATTTAAATTCTATATTCCCCCTATACGTTTCAGTGTAAACAGGATTATCATAAAACTAGCAAGGCAGCTTGTTTTGCGATTCCTGTCTAGAAGCATTCTAGAACTGCTAGCTTCTGCCCGCGGCTTCGCACGCGTTAAATTCGAGGGTTTAATATATATAAATAAATATGATTCGCAAATGTGTTGCTGTCTGAATTAAGAACGTCGACAAATTAAATACTTTTTTACGTTTTTTGTAAAGCCACAATGAAGGTTCTTATCGAAAGAAATAGCATACGAATAATGCGGAGTTGGATGGCTCGCCTATATATGTAAAAATTAATTCCTATTTGTATTGGTCACACCATCGCGCGTGAACGGCTGGACCGATTTCAAAAATTCTTTCACCATTTCACCAGCTGCAATTACAGTGAGTGACATAGTGTATATGCAGCGCGGGTGGAACCGGGGCGAACAGCTAGTTTATAATAATTTTAAGTGCACTTTCGCTAATTTCCCGATCCCTTGAAATACAAGAATAGTACAAAATCAATAATTAATTAAGTTCGAGCAATAAAAGTGCATCCACACGCGCGGCTGGCTTGACGCCCCGCACTGCGCATGTGTGTGCCGCTGGGGTACAGGGGTACGTGGGGACACACTGACAAATACAATTATTTACACCTCGCGTTTTGCTAGAGGCAATTTCTGGTAAATTTGGGATGCGTTATGGGGTTAGTTGATTATTTAGTTATTTAGGTTTTTGCTTTGAGATAAAATACAGAATGATATGTAATGTAAATTAATTTAGTTGGGTATTTTTTGTAGTAATCCTACTTCCTACTTCCTACTAATATTATAAATGCGACAGTTTGTAAGGATGTGTGTGTGTGTGTTTGTTGCTCTTTCACGCAAAAACTACTGAACCAATTGCGATGAAATTTGGTACGTTGACAGCTGGACAACTGGAATAACATATAGGCAACTTTTTATCCCGATATTCCTACGGGATACGGACTTACGCGGGTGAAACCGTGGGGCGCAGTTAGTATTAAAATATAATCACAATTTTTTTTAAACATCCAGTGACCATCCATTCTATTATGTTAAAGGTACCATTAATACTGAAATATCTCTATTCATCTATTACAATATGTAGCTATGCAATATTAATTTTTTATATTTATTGATCTATATCATTATCCTAGCAAATTATCGCTAATATTAGTGAAAGTTTATATAAAGTTGAAATTGTATAGTAATTTTACTATTTTCACAAGGTCAGCTCCACCCCGCCTCTGTTCCGTAGTAACCCGACAATGAATGAACGAGGGGCGACGTCGCTTCGGACACGGGGTGACTGTGCTGCGATTGACAAGTTTTGATACTGTAATAGCTCAACGTAATAATATATGATTGAAGTGATAGTCAGAACATGGATAATACTTATAAGATATCAATAAACATCCTATCCTACTAATATTATAAATGCGAAAGTTTGTAAGGATGTGTGTGTGTTTGTTGCTCTTTCACGTTAAAACTACTGAACCGATTGCAATGAAATTTGGTAGACAGCTGGACAACTGGAATAACACATAGGCAACTTACATCCCGATATTCCTACGGAATACGGACTTACGCGGGTGAAACCCCGGGGCGCAGCTAGTCTTTGATATATTAACATATTCTGTAAATACTTCCGCTTTTTTGCTCTATTAGTACAATGAAATGCAAACTTTTATGAAAGTCCTCGTCATGTATTTATGGTATGTAATAATTGCCTTAGAAACAAACACAATCAAAATTTTTTTAATACATACACATTCTTAAATGTTTCTATAAAATAACATCTTTATCAGAACCTTAAATGGAATTAAATATATTGTATGGTTTTCTTTTATTTCGAAACAGCTAACGGCTTGCATTCGAAAGTAACTCTAATAACTTACGTTTACGTTAGCGGTTCTAAAATTAAAATGAGTAAACATTAATTAAAGAAGTAAATAACGTTTACCTTACAAGTGTAAAGGTCAATGAAAAGTCCATTGATAAGAAACTCGTTTGGAACAAGCATCAAGACTATTAAAACCGCAAGTTTTCGGCCACCCCGAGTGCACGCGGCAAGGTTAGGTTAGTTCGCAACGTGGCCGCCTAGACGCGCCACCGCGTCATGTTCCGAATTCAAAATTTTGTGCGAATTTAAAAATAAAATTTCGAATTTTTCAGTTCGAAAATGGAATTTTAACTGCAGTGCGTGTAATATGTGTGGTTATTTTTTTAAGTGTTTACAGCCTGTTATGAATTCTATGTTTATTGATGGAATTTAGATTTAAATAATTTCGTGATTTTTACATTCGATTGTAAATCATTTTAAATATTCACTGTATATATAAATTAGCATAAGAATCTTTAATGAGAATCTTAACGTTTTTAAGTGGATTAGACAGTTCGTTGGGTTTGGGTGTATCGTATTTCATAGACGCAAGGGTGGTTTTCGCTTGAGCGATTTTGACAGATGGCGGAGATGCCGAGGTGTTTACAAACAGCATGGCATCGATTTCACATAAACTGCTAGTAGGAATAAAAGAGCAGACGAGATATAAGAAACTATGTTATATCGTTTGACTTTGTGCTTTAGCAATTTGATTTATGAAAGAAATAGAAGGGGATTGCATTGAAATAATAACAATGTGTAGTTAAGTTCGTATACAGAAATTCAAATCTTATTCTGCATGTCATAAATACAATGGAATTAATTTTTTATATCATAAAAACGATGAAATTGTGATTCAGTAGATATTTTAATGATATAACGATATCTCTCTGTACTACAGAAGTTAAAACGAATGAAATACACTTTATTATTAAACTGTATTATTTTATAAAGAGATTGTATATTACTGAAAACATACATACCTTTTTGTTCTCCAAAAAAAAACATAATCGAATATTTATTTATTTATTACGATTGCATTTTTTTCCCATATTGAAAATATACATTCTACTAGTATTTATGTATTTCAACGACAACATTTAAAATTTTTTAATTGCAATTGTTGCATAATAAAGTTAGAGCACCACTCTACGCTACCCCATTCCCATAAACACAAACACCCACACATGCTATGCTTACCGCAGTGTGCGTTGGACTTTACTATGACTCACGCTGCGGTGCCGCCAACGCTCCTCCAGGCGATTTTCTAATATGAACGCTATTTTAAAGCGCCTAGGGCTCATCGCCGAGCAAATGCGTAGTTAAGCAACAGTTTGTCGGGGTTTTCCTTTGCTAATTTAGTTTTGTCAGGAGCCAGATAATTTTGGGAAACAAACTTTGTTTTGAATGTTTAATCCTTGTTATATGTGCATACAGTTAAAAATATAACGAAAACTGCGAGATTTAATGATCAGTCTGGACACTTATCCGTAAACGTATGCAAATGAACATTTTTAATTGTATCTCGGCAAAGCCTCACTTCAACCCCATTAGGGCTCGCACCCCTTTCACAATGAAATATCTATTTTAAATTTTATTCAGTTGATATAAAGTATGATTTCAATTGCAGATACATGTTTTTATCGCTGTGTATTTTCGTTTGTGTTAAAAACATTGCGCTTTTTTATTTTATGTGAAAAGTAAAGCTTGTACATTTTGGCCCATAAATTTGTTTGTTCCAATGTTTTTTTAAGTAGACCAAGTACTTTGGTCAGATAACATTGAACATGTATGATATTGGGGCTGTTTTTCAGTATTATAATAATGTTCTTTATTGTATTTTTACTATAAATCAAATCGAAATATTATAATTAAAACTATACAAGTATGAAAAAAATATAACCTATTTAAATTTCATAATTTAATAAATGCAATAACTCTTTTAATATATGATCCTAATATCTCAATTCTCTATTGATTTAATCCTTAACACTTCATTTAAAAATATAATCCAGCAGACGGTTTTCCCTATAGAAGCGAATCGAAGAAAAATCACATGTTAAATTCGGAAATAGAAAGTTTTGTTAGAAGACTAGTCTTGTTTATTAGGTAAAAATCAATAGAATTTAATCAAGTCGATGCCTTTAGTTATCTCCTCACATAATCCTCACAGTGGATTTAGCTAGCGATAAATTTGGAGGGTGCTCTCTCGAGTCTCCTACCTTCCATGGGCTAGACGCTTATGTTGCATCACTTAAAATTATGTACCTGCCAAAAAATATTAGCAAAAATGTCTGTATAAAACGTTTGTGCCTTTTTTTTGGAAGGATTAGATTAATGATGTTTTATTATACATGGTGATTAAATTGTAATTTTAAAATATAAACACTTAATTGTGCCCTTACGATTTGAGAAAGTAAGTAGATTTTCCAAAGACGCCATAATCCTTTCTCTTATCATGAGATCATACTTGAAAAATTTACTTTCTAACAAAATATCATTAAAATCGGTTCATAAACGACGAAGTTATGGGCGTACATGCTGAAAAAAGGCGCATGTATACGGTAGGTAGACTGAAAAACCAGCTACTTTTTTGAAATCGATTAAAAACGAATAAACATCGTAATATAAGAAAATTTAAAACGAATTACAATGAAAAACAATAGAAAAACTAGACAAATTTTAAACCACAATAAAATGACAGTCATGATCGACTCCATAGCTTTTTTGTTATTCGAAGGGTGGTAGAGCTGCAGAGTGCACAATGCAATACGAAACTAAATTGATAAAATAAATCATGATTACTGCTGACGGGGGAAAATTAAAAATCTCCAATACTTGTAAATGCAATATTTTCGTACAATTACTTAGTATTTACCACTTTAATTTTTAAATGTTAATGTATAAAAAATTGTAAATATGAAAATTTTATTATACGGTTGTAAAATATTATCGAATTGCCTACATACTAGATTATTTTATTTGGTTTAAATTGTAGATAAAAATAGAGGAATTTAATTTAACTTTCAAAATGTAAAAAGGAAGATCTGAAAAAGTATAAAACTTAAAAAAAACTACACTAATATTTTTTCCAATCAAATAAAATATTGATTGGAATAATGCGTGAATAACATAGCAAAAACCCCCACGGAATGTGGTGACTATACCCCATGCGCCCCATAAGTGGGGCCATGAATAGGGCTCCTTAGCGTAAGGGGCTTAAGATTTATTGCCTCTTATTCCTTACGCGACATCACGCTGATTCACCGTCTCTGTTACTCACAAAGGGAGTGACAGAGATAGCTGTATATTTGTCATAGATTAGCTATACGTCAGATGCAGTAAGCCCTTGCACATATATTGTCAAAGATTTTTATTTGTAGCAAATATTTTAAGCAGGATTTGTTAAATATAAATTTTTATACAAGCAAAACTTATATTATTATTTAGGAAACTTTCCTCGTGTACGTATTATCATTATTTTATCTATGCTGTCATGCATATATAAATCATTATTTGTACTGAAAAACACTATTAAATTGACAACAATTAAGATACTTATAAGGTTCTGTGATTTGCGCGTTTCAACAACCACAAACAAAGCTTTGCGATTCATATTATTAATTCCTTAAAAATATGGAAGTTCTTTCATAGTAACACCACAAAAAACCTAATACTACACACATTCTACACTAAAATTATATATTTTTATTCCTAATTCCACATTTGTACGAGAATTTTTTGTTATTCGGTTTGTTATATTAAATAAAGCGGTAGGTATCGTAAATATTACTTACACTAACCCGAGTTGTAAATAAGTAAAAGTTTTTCCTAAACTTCTTCAGCAGTTTCGTCGTTACATATACACATAATGAGATGACATAATAAAATACACTAAAGTTCAGTTATGCACAACACAATTAATAAAAATAAATATTTTTGACATTTAAAACCGATTCCTTGATACTCGACAACTTCTTTAACAAAACTAACAGATATTTAAAATTCAATGTATTAAAAAGCAGATTGATTTTTTAATCAAATAAAAATAAAGTCAATCTGTAATGTCAAACTAACTGGTTTTCATTAGGTTATATTGGTAGAATTTGCGCTTCAAACAACTAATAGTTTTTAATAATATGTCCGTTTATCTGTCAGTCTGTATTTCGGATACCGCTGGACTGATATTTATAGCAATTTCAATGAATTTTATAACAATAATGAACTGTATAATTTGTTTCCTGACAGTTTGAATATTCACTTTACCATTTGACTAATTAGTTTTTCTTTACAAAATTCAATTAAACTCTCAGTAAGAAGTTTGTGAAAGACGCAATGAAAGAAATATATTAGCGCAACTTTTTTAGGGTGAAAAATTTACAAATTCTAGCAGCAATAACAACCTTATTTCCATGCAATAAAGCATATTCTTTATATAGCTGTAATGTATATGTTACTGCAATCGATTTTGAGACGTAATCTGTAAGAAATAGGAAGGGATTTTGTAGTTTTCTAAAATAGTTGTAGTTTTAACGATAAATCACCGTAAGTTTAATAGAAGTTGTTGCGTTTGACGGATGGATTTGGTGGAAGGTTTTGAGCGGGAAATATGATACAATTTGATAAGACCATTATCGTTTATTAAAAAAGGATCACAGAATTCGTACTCGCGTCACATTATTGTTAGCGTGTTATAAGTATATTATTGTAATAATTGCAATTAGCACTAGTATTTATGCGTTCAGAATGAATTTTTGTTTTCTTGCATTTCATTGCATTAATATTACAGATAAATAAATAATATGACAAATATGTATAATGAATAAATAAATTAATTACTTTTACAAAAATCTAACACTCATTATTAGAAAATCATTACCAAATACAGAGCAATTAAAGTGAAAACCATTACTTGCGTCAATTGAAATTTAATTTAAACGTAATATTATTGTAAACAGAAACAAATTGAAAAACAATTAAACATGACAGTGTGTGTGATCAAACTAATGAACATACACGTGTGTGCAACAGCTAGTGTAAACACAAACATGTCTGTGTGTGTGAACAAGCCAGTGTGAGCATGGCGGAGCACTGGTCGTGGCTGACGGGGTGTGACTCCACGGAGTACACGTACAGCCCCCCAACGAGACCTAGCAAGCCGCCGCACCGGCCGCTGGTGAAGCTGGCTACTAGCGCTCACTTACACACCATTGCAAGGTAGGTAAATGAAGGGGTCGATGCGATTAGTACTTTTCGTATTTTTTTTTTTGCCACCACTCCCAGGAACGAAAGGGTAATGCTACGGTATAATAAGTACAAACAGTGCCTCTGCAAATAAGCTTCCCGCTTTTAGGAAGGTATAAGGAAAGGACGACTGGAAAGAAGGAATTGACGGTGAGGGGTGAGGAAAAGGAAATGTGGCACCAATGGGATTCAGTAGGTCAACTTTTTACCTCACTCTTTATGGAAATTTTGACCACGGGGTCGAAACAACAAGCAGCTAATTTTTGAATAAAATCTCAAGATGAAACCTATTTGCTAATTCCAGATAAGCAACACAATGCATGTAGTGTTGTGTATACTGCTTGGAATTTCCCACCTTATTTGGACTCTTCGTGAGATTTTTAGCGTATAATGCTTTCACAACATAAGATTAATGATGCGTTATGAATAACAAAACTCTAACATTTCTTCAAGGAAATCATGATTTTATAAATTGTGTCATTACTCGTCGAGGGTGTTTTGATAATAATGCTTAATTATAAACATAATATATTTAACTCTACTTATAAACGATCCCAGTGCGGAAATGCAGCTTTCTATAAAGTTATAGGAAATATCTATTAACCACATACTTACTGTGTGTTCTAAGCTTCTATAATTAATTCGACCATTTTAAACACTCGTCTAGTCTCCTATTGACCTTTTAAGTGCAGTCTAGGGAATTAATTCGTAAATCAATATTTATATTACCAATTTTTTACTCAATACTTAAAAATTGGTAATATGTACAAGGTGCACCATGCAAACATCATATATGTGTATTATTTTAAATCACACTTTTCTCGGCAAACTGTAAAAAATACGGGAATACATATGTCTACCACGAAACGAAAATATTCAAATATACCACAAAAAAGTATTGAAAACTAAATCACGGCTCCGCTATTATAATAAAAAGGGCAGACAATGAGTAATCGTGTGTTGCCATACTCCATTCGCGTAAGATTCGCGTCACGTAGTTGCCAAGGGAGGCATAAATATTCCCTGAAAATCGCGATCTATTTTATATGTAAATTTTTATATTTTCCCGCCAGATTGCAGTATGTTTGTCGTTTGTTTTATTGTTTTGAAGATAAGCTCAGGTGCGTTCACGTGTGCTTTGGAAAACAATAAAAGGGAACGACTTTGTTTGTCTATGAATTTTAAACAGATTCTGTAATACATATATAAGATTTTATCTTCACTATGATTGGAGAAAATATTTGAAATTTTATTTGTTAGAAGGTCTTAGAGCAAAAGGTTTATAATGTATGGATCCCAACTGAGGTAGGTATCTATTTTCGAAAATTCACCAGGAAAAGGGTACATTACTTTTTATTTACCGGCAAAATTTAATTCTTTAAGCCGACTTCCAAAAACGAAAAGGCAGATAATACTATCCTCGTCTGTATGTATTTTTAACTAAAACCAGCGGACTTTTTGTTTTTTTAATGTCTTCGTCGCCAATGGAGCCTCCTCGCCTGA
Source organism: Zerene cesonia (assembly GCF_012273895.1). NCBI lineage: Eukaryota > Metazoa > Arthropoda > Insecta > Lepidoptera > Pieridae > Zerene > Zerene cesonia. The sequence continues at coordinate 8,573,998 of NC_052115.1, read as the reverse complement.
TGTAAAGCGCTGGTGTTGGGGAGGCAAGTTCTAAAATAAAAGAAAGGACTGGAAGTAAGGAAAATGATATGGGCCTCCACCTCCCCCACTCATCGATCGAAGCACAGAAGCATGCTACTATTCTTGGTCTTCTGTGGGGGTGTAGTACCTCCCCGATACGAGCTGGCCGAATTCGTGCCGAAGCGTGCTCGACTCCCACATACAAAAACTTAATTAGCATAAGATTATTTCGTCATAGCCTATAGCAACATTAAAATGCAGTAACGCATTCTACTACAAATATTTCCTATACACGTTTCTCCCTACAGAAATGCTTTTAAGATATAAATCATTCCGGGGTAGGCTGTCAAATCCACGTTCATTAACTGACGGATTGCTTCCACGGCACATGACGTATGACAAATGGAAAAAGTTGCCAGCAAAGAAAATTGTACTGCGTATAGGGAGTTTCAGCTAATAACAGTAGATTAATAGGGCAAGTTTTGTTTATGATTTGGAAACTATTGTTTTTATGAATCCTACGTCTACTAAAAATACTTCCTACTAATATCATAAATGCGAAATTTTGTAAGGACGTGTGTGTGTTTGTTGCTCTTTCACGCAAAAACTACTTAACCGATTGCAATGAAATTTGGCACGCAGACAGCTGGACAACTGGAATAACATATAGGCAACTTTTTATCCCGATATTCCTACGGGATACGGACGACTTACACGGGTGAAACCGCGGGGCGCAATTATAGTATAATTATAGTATAATGTTAGCAGAAAGTATGATAATTTACTCACAACATTAAAACTTTGTTGTATTTTCCTTCAAATATGCATATTATTTATGTATTTTTGCTATACTCTAATAATTATTTCATGTTTCATACAATGTAACCTAGATGACAATTATTTAAAATCACATGAATAATATTTTATTGTGAAATCATGGATAGTTTAATTCTATAAGACATACAGTAATAAAACTTTACAAGTATCAATTAAGTGTTCTCTAGTAATAAACATAAGGTCATTTATTTTTTATCACATAGCTTTTGAATTAAACTATTTCGAGCCCCTTCCGCAATTTTGCGGAAAGTGAATTCTCAATAGGCCGTGGTGTGGCGCGTGAGTAAAATAGTAAAGACTATAGTTTTACGATCGATACGGTTATTAATGAAGAATTTTGGATTGTCAGTAAAGCAACTTGGCAACACTGATTCTTGTTTATCTGTGGTGTTTTTGTTTTGGCGGGATTTTAAAAGTAGGGAATTCGATCATGATTGTCTGTAGTGTTGTTCGTGAAAACTTTTTAATACTCTGCCTTAGGGGCGACGATTTAACTATTGTATTAATAATATTTCGGTTCTTAAAATTAAAATAACTATTCCGATGACATCCATCCATATTAAGAACCTTCTCAATAGCTTTTTACACATAAGCAGCAAAATATTTGCTCTTGTTTGATGGGATACAAGTTGCCATGCATTATAAATCTGGCAATTATTAACGTCATCTTTACATAACCAGGTATGTTTTACTACGACACTCATTAAAATCCATAAATTTACAATCTTCAAATTTCGCAAAAAAAATCCTCGGTTATGTTATAAATTCGAAAGCGCTGTTATTATTTTTTTGTTTGTCCTTCTTTCACGTCGCAAGTGAGCAATATAAGTTTTGATTTGTCTGTTGTGAAATAAGGAGGATAAAGAGTACAAAGGCTACATTTTCCTGTGATAAAGAGGGTAAAACCGCGGCAAGAAGTGTAGTTTATAATAATCTACCATCGTTCTACATGTACATCAATTCTTATGTCCTAGGCATGTTTTACTTTGAGTCTATAATTCAAAACCATGTACTGTGACCAAATAAAGTTGCAAAAATAAACACTACACATCGGTTATAAGTTTCAATATTGATTGCGGTTAAATTTCTAGTATATTATCAATACTTCTTCGTAAGTGACTTGCTGAAATTTCAATTATATGTTAAACCTTATTCAATTGTGCGTTCTTCATCGCTCAATGAACAACCAAGTGAATCTCTACCACTAGTCACACGATTATAGGCTCTATCCCTTTCAAGTACGGGTGACAGTACGGGCCATTAGAATTTTGCGCCTTAATAACATATACGGAGAAAGAAAAAAGTTTTTCTTAGATATAATGAGGGAATTTACTGTAGTGAGGCATTAAGTAGGGGCAACTTGGCAGGATGGTGGCCAGATGGGTTTGCTTGGTTGTTATTGGTTTGGCGGTTACGAGCTCTGTTAGTGGGTTGGCAGAGATCATGAGCCATGTCACTGCACATTTTGGGAAGTCTCTGGAAGAGTGTAGGGAGGAGGTGAGAATTTTTCATACATTTTGGTGTTATTTTATTGGAATTTCTTATAAAAATATATGCATAAAAGTTTTAAAACACTGATGAATTTAATTATAGAACTAATAATATAACATATGAAAAAAATTGCCATAAAATTCTATTCTAAAATTACCTAACCTTTAATAGGTAAAAAAGTGGAATTCGAATGTCAGCAGAAATCCTTTCTTTTAGAAAAATATGTTTGTTTGTTTGTCTTATTTCACGTCACAACAGAAGGATGTTGCGATATGATTATTTGCGTCCGGAGATAATTAGGAGGCTAGAGAGTGGCATAGGCTACTTTTTACCGCGGGGAAACATCTTATACCCGGGGGATTTCATTTCACTAGGCCGCCGGAAAGCTAGTACAGTAATAAAGTCTTGCTATTTAATTAAATTATACTTATGTAGTTAATCAGTTCATTAACATAAACAGTCAAAAAGTAATAAATACACATAGTCAGGGCTAACCCCGGAGATCCTGGAGGCGTTCCAGCATTTCTGGAGCGAGGACTTCGAGGTGGTGCACCGGGAGCTGGGCTGCGCTCTCATCTGCATGTCCAATAAGTTTGCGCTCATGCAGGAAGATGCCAGGATGCATCATATGAACATGCATGATTATGTCAAAGGCTTTCCGCAGGGTTAGTGTCTACATTGAGATGTAATTTCACTTTTTTAAGATAGTGATTCTAGAAAATTCTTACCCTGATCCATGATGAGGTTTCGTGATCTTAGCTATTAAAATGAGTTAAGCTATTATACATATTCAACCGACTTTGAAAAAGGAGATAGAAGAATTCGATTTTTTTTTTTTTGTGTCACGGCAGAAGTTCGTCTGGGTGAACCGATTTTGATGTTTCTGCTTCTATTTGAAAGCTGGCACGTCCCATTTGGGTTTGGGTTTACACCATTAACACTGGTTAAGTTCTGACAATTTTAAAGCGGGTTTAGTTCTATATTAAAAAATTATATAACCCAAAAATTACATCGAGTCGAACAGCACAATATCTATAAAAGTAAATTATGAACAAAAAAGTGTAATATAACATTAAAATAGTATAAAATATATGTGTAAACTAAACAACAAATATTTATACAGGAGAGTTGCTCTCATCAAAAATGGTGGAGCTGATCCACAACTGCGAGAAGCAGTTCGATGATATGGAGGATGACTGCAGCCGCGTGGTGAAGGTGGCTGCCTGCTTCAAGGTTGACGCGAAGAAAGAGGGCATAGCACCCGAAGTCACTATGATAGAAGCAGTTCTGGAGAAATACTAGATGTTGATTTTTATGTTGATACTGGCTTGCTTCCTGGACCTTTGATGTGTTTAATGTATATTCCTGAATATTAAAGTTTTCTCAAACTGATTGCGATATATTAGCTTCAAAACCTTACCTTTCTGATCCTTTAATTTGAACTTGGAACCTAGATAAATAAAATCTTTACATATTTTTCCGGTTCCACATTCAAAGGGCCTATTACACCCTACCTGATCTTACAAGAACTTCGCCTGACGTCTGTTTGTCTGTCCATCCGTCTGACACGAGGCTGCATCTCATGAACCGTGATATAGTTTGTTACAAGATAGGTAGACAGTTGACATTTTCATATACATATATTTAAAAAAATAATAAAAAAAAACCGTTAAGCAACTTGGTGCAGTCATAAATTAGATGGGTGACCAATTTTTTGCAGTTTTTTTGCTTATTTGTTCCCGCTTGGTGACGCGAGTTCGACTCGCACTCGTATGTAACGAAAGCATATCATTATAAATCATATATAAACACTACCTCTCAAAATAACTCTGTTTTGTAGAAGATTTTGAAATGTATTCAAATTATAGGTTTAAATCACATAAATTAATTACAGCAAAACAAAATGAAAATACGCGTTTAGTTATAACGAAGAAATTAATTAAATTAGCGCAACGAATTGAAGTAATTAACACTAGAATTATATTTAGCTATATGGTATTTCATTTCTAGAAAACTCGTAAAGTATCACAGCAATGAATGTAATGCAAGAATTCAGCTTCACTTTTGGCACCAAGATGTTTGAGTGTGGGAAAAAGGTAAATTATTCGCTAATGTTCTAGAATGTTCGATTGAAATAATTGGAACATTTAGTGCAAAATTTTATACGTAGGATGGATTCCATTAATAGTCGTATATAAATCTTTAAATATATATAGCACAAAGGTGACTGACTGACATAGTTATTTATCAACGCACAGCCCAAACCAATGGACGGATCGAGCTGTAATTTAGCATGCAAATAAATGTTATTACTTGGGCATCCGCTAAGAAAGGATTTTGATATATTTCATTTAATCTCTTTAAAATTATATTAATACTATTTGTGCCACGCCGTTTCACCCGTGCAGAAGCAAGTTTTTATATATCTAGAGATGTAGTGAGTGCAAGTATTTCTATAGTTAATGTGCCATTCGGGTACGTAAGCTACACTTGTAGTATCGTCAAAAAACGTTCAGCGGTTTTCACGTGAAAGAGTAACATACATACATGCTCACAAACTGCACTAGTATAATAAGACGGATGCCATACTATACTTTACTTACTTACTTCAACGGTGCATCAACCCCCAAACGACACGAAGTCTTCAGCTTTCGCGCCCTAACACCCTGGTCTTATAATCATTCTGGACTTCATTTGATTGGAGAGTCAATGGTGGCGAGGTCAGAGAACTGGGCGCTTATTGATCGGCTTTCTCTAATAAGTATATAACTATACCATGAGAGTATTAAAAGTACTATGGAAATATATGTAAAATAACTAAACTCATTACCTTATAATACATCTTTAATAATTTAAACAAATAGCTTAATTACGCTGGCGGCATGGCCCATGATCTTCTAGACTTCTGGAATAAGGACTATGCACTAAATAACTTGGGCCTCGGGTGTCTGGTGGTGTGTGCGTTGGCTGCGTTCGATCTGGTTGACAATGATGGAAACCTCGTGGTTAGTAATGCTGAGGGATATTTAATGGCTAACGGCGCTGGTAAATATTATGACGTTTAAAATAAACCTTTAGAAAGCCAATTCATTTTTGTAGACATTTCTTAACAATTGAGGCGAAATTTAATTAACATGATTCTGAACATTAAAAAATTATCACGGATATAATACTGTTGCTGTTACACTGTGAATGGAATCGATATTGATCATAGTCTTTAAATGACTTGAATATTCATAAACAATTAAATTAATTTTTTTTTTCATTTTTGTTTAAAAATGTGTTTATAGAACTATTATTTTCTACATCTCATAAATCTTATTACGGTTAGGAGCTGAATATAATGCAATTATTAAATGCTATATGTAGTTAGTGGGTAGCTCAATCAACATTATTATTCAAAGGAACAATCTGTACACACGAATGTTATTCGAATTAACAGATGAAGTAACTGCAAAGACTTTAATCAACCTGTACACCACGTGTCGGAGCCGCGTGACAGGATCCCACCACTGCAAGGTGGCCCTGAAGGTTGCGGAGTGCTTCCGAAGAGACATTTGGCAACGCAGTTGGGCCCCAGATGTTAATGTGATCTTCTCCAGCAAGAGACGAGCACAGTGTCCTGATTATAGCATCTATTGAAGTGCTTGTTTGGTTTGAGCCACTTCTTTTGTAGTTAGAATTGAAAACAGAGTCAAATCAATATAAAATGTGCATAAAATCATTTAATTGATGTTTCATAAAGAAACTATTAATGTGAATGGAGATATATATATATTGCGTTTGATTTAAAATGAAGTCAGTAAGGATTCATCGTAGAAAGTATATACATAGTATTTTCTTGTGTTTGGTTTCACGCGAGTATTATACATTTAGAAATTAAAAACTTTTCAACGGATTTTAAACGCGATTTATTCATTATATTATTAACCCGACGTTTCGAACACTTTGCAGCGAGCGTGGTCTCTCAGAATGTCTCCCCGTGACCACGCTCGCTGCAAAGTGTTCGAAACGTCGGGTTAATAATATAATGAATAAATCGCGTTTAAAATCCGTTGAAAAGTTTTTAATTTCTAAAAGTATATACATATTTTAATGGTAGAGATGCATAATAAGAAGATCTTTTTAAATGATGATCTTACTGCATTTTTTTGCCCTGCTAATCCGATTGTGATGATTGTTTTCTTTGATACCGAGTGCCTCCCGTGCTCCCGTATTATGCTATTTAAATTTGGTCTAGTTTTGATAATTTGAAGGCGGTTTTCTTGAATAGTTATCTAGCATTTACGTCGCACTTAAAAACCCATGTACAGTCTCACCAATTACTGATTCCTTAATTACTAAGCATTCACTCGTTCAGTTTTTAATCACATCCCATCCCATCCACTATTCCATCAATTAAACCCATCACAACCGGCGATTAAGATCAATTACAGCTAACTATTAATTCAATGAAACCCTTTATAAGACGGCGATTACAGGCGGCAAACCATAAGTGTCAAGTTCAGTGGATAATATGGCTAAGTATTTATTTCTTTTAACAATTGTAACAGTAACTGGTGCGCTGGCGTCTCATGAAACGCTGAAGAGTATAACCTATAGCTTCTTAAAGGTGTTAGAAGAATGCAAGCATGAGGTTATCCTACTAATATTATAAATCCGATAGGTTGTAAGGATGTGTGTGCGTTTGTTGCTCTTTCGCGCAAAAACTACTGAACCGATTGCAATGAAATTTGGTACGTAGACAGCTGGACAACTGGAATAACATATAGGCAACTTTTTATCCCGATATTCCTACGGGATACGAACTTATGCGAGTGAAACCGCGGGACGCAGCTAGTATTTTTGTAACTTTTATAATTGATTATTATTAAAGAAGACTACATGTGAGAATTGAGAATTGCGCATTAGCTATTTCTTATACAAATTTATATTTCACAGAAAAAAATCTTATTCATATCAAAGACTCTAATTAAGTTGTCAATCGAAATTCAGTGAGCAATCAAACAATAGGACAGGGTTCATCGTATTTTAATGATTTCACTAATTGAATTTCAAAATTGGTAATTATGTTTGTCAGTAGAGCGATGCTTTCAATTATCATTAGTCATCTTTATTCCATAACATTCAGCGCCATTTGTATGACCCATTAAAACTGTTGCAGTTAAATCTCACAGACAACATTCTAGTAGATTTATACCACTTCTGGAAGGAAGATGCTGCGCTAATCAAGCGTGATACAGGCTGTGCTATCGCGTGCATGAGCAAGAAGTTGGACTTGGTAGATCCTAGTGGTAAGCTGCATCACGGCAATGCGCAGGAGTTTGCTCTGAAACATGGCGCAGGTAACACATTGCAAAGATTTTCCAACAAACAGTAACAAATACAACTTATAGAGTGTTTTTTTTTCAGTATAACCACAGATAACATATTACTATATGTATAAATGAATTAGTAATTTATGGTTATGTTATAGGTGCATTGTAAAAAAACAGGTTGTTTTATAAAATCAAATCAAATGTCTTTCGCTCGTATATAATTTACAGAGTATTACAGTATGTCCAAATATCTCACAACGGAACCGTAACTTTTAAAAGAATTATTATTTTAGATGAAGAAGTAGCCAGAAAGCTGGTGACTATGGTGCACGAATGTGAGCAGAAACACGAAGTCAATGACGATTTGTGTCTTCGAGCCCTAGAAATAGCAAAATGCTTCAAAGGCGGCATTCACGAATTAAATTGGGCGCCAAAAATGGAGGTTATGGTTGGGGAAGTACTAACTGAGGTGTGACCGTCTGCGGAATAATCTTTGTCTATGGTTTTATTAATTGTAGCGTGTATTGGTAAAGATAGATTTGATTTGTTCATGTTTTGATAATGAGTTTGTCTATGTGAATTAATGAATGGGTATATGGACAAAGAGTAGTTAAATTGTAGAAAAATATATATTTCATAAAAAAGGAGAAAATGACTTTTATTGTATATTTTTCTAATTATATTTTTATTGTTATCTTTCTTATTAATTATTTACTAGCGACCCAGTAATGCGATGCGATGCAGTAATACATGTCACATTAAAATTAAACTGCCTCTTAAATCACGTTATCTGTTACAATACCCCAATCAAAATCTGTTGCGTAAATTTTATAACAGACACACAGACAGCGAAAAGACTATGTCTTATACTTTGAATTTCTTTATATAACTTAAGCAGCTTTCTCTTCCAGACAATAATAATAAATACTAAAATATTAAAATGTACCATTACATAAACTAACAAGGTTCATTAAGTTATTCTTGTAAAGTTAAATAGTATAAAATCATTATACATTAACTAAAGACCAAAGCACGCCAGCTAATTGAGTTTTGATGTCTAGTTGTGGCTATAAATCTAGATCGGCTTTAGCTGAATAATGGCTGGATTATCTAGTCAGTACTGACTTACACGTCGGCTTGGCTACACGGTTAACTGCGTAATAACTTTGGATGTGATTAAATTGCACCCGAACCTGGTTGTATGTGTATCACAGCATCCATTGTTATGTTTTTGAACATTAATTATGCGATAAATGATTAGATTAAAGGGACAATATAAATGCATTTACCTACTACCTGTCCTTATGTTTATCTTTATGTAGTTCTCACAACATTACATAACGAAAACTTAAAAATACAGATAAGACCTATATTGTCCTATTAATCGTCATTAGTCAGTATGGTGATACAGACTTCAATGGCAAGGGTGTGGAGTGAAATTGTCTAATAATATTGTAACATAGGTTCTAAATAAACGAGAAATAGTAATAGGATATTTATTGAATCTCATGTCAACAATGTTTTGTACATATATATATCAACGCCAGATAAATATTACTGTTACCATCTATATATATAAAAATGAATTCCTTTATCCCTTAGTCACGATATCACGCGCTGGACTGATTTCAAAAATTCTTTCACTATTTGAAAGGTGCAATTACACAGAGTGGCATAGGCTATATATGTTCCGCAACAGCTAGTTTTAATTATAAAAGAACTAGCTGCGCCCCGCGGTTTCACCCGCGAAAGTCCGTATCCCTTAGGAATATCGGGATAAAAAGTTGCCTATATGTTATTCCAGTTGTCCAGCTGTCAACGTACCAAATTTCATTGCAATCGGTTTAGTAGTTTTTGCGTGAAAGAGCAACAAACACACACACATCCTTACAAACTTTCGCATGTATAATATAAGTAGGATCAAGAAAAATGGCAAACAAAAATGATGTTGCAACTATTATTGGAGATATTAAGAAAATGCCACATTTACAAAATAACCCTAAATATATTTAAGTATACAAAACAATTAGTAGAATCAATCAATCGCATCTAAAAAGGTTTTGTTAAATAAATTCAAACAAGGGTAGGGCTAAATTGCAAATGTCGTTTCTTAAAACGAAATGCACACCTGCGACCGGCATTTACAAAAGGTGACGGCAATACGGACAGATTGTGTTTGCACACACAGAACTCAGGGCACCGTCTGAAAATAAGATTTAATCCATGCTATATAATAAATGTGAATGTGAGTCTGTGTGTCTGTCCTGCACGGTTTGAACACTGAACGGATTTACATGCAATTTGGTACAGAGATAGTTTGAGACCTGGGCAAGGATATAGGATGGTTTTTAACCTACACGGGAATAACCCCGGTCTGTCTATTTTTCCCTTTGACTAGGCGGCCGAAGCCGAGGTCGAAAAGCTAGTTTAAAATAAAAGAATATAAGGTAACAACTAATTCAATGAAAGTGCTAATAAAATTAAAGGAAACTGGCATAAAAAACCTGTTTTGAACGTTTTCGGTGACTCACAAAATCAATCGAATTTTATACTCTATTGAATATATTATACATCAATTGAGTTAATATTTTATAGAATATAAAATTTAAAGTTCATTGTAGTTATCTAACTACCTAGCTAACGCTAACGCTGTCTCTAGTAAACTATATTTCTTTACAATAATTTCAATATTAATGAACCTTCTACCTACTACCTACTAACTACATATATGATTTCGCAATGAAATAAGACATTTAATTCTAGCCACATGAAGCATAGAATGTAAAGCTTTATGGGTTTGTTGTACCAACGGTTTGTCCTCTTCCTTTTTAGATGCACTTCTGTGCTGGAACTCCTAAAGCCAATCCGTCAGACCTATGTGAAATGGAACGTCAACGGTGCGAGAGATCGGTGGGATAGGAACTAACGAGAACAATCGAACTGCTCTTACTGCCTTCTATGACCAATGATAGAAGTTCAGATCCTCCATATTTTCGTCAACATTGATGTGGTTATGATATGAGTAATTTAAAACGAGTATTATTTTAACAGAAAATTAAACTGCCACCATACCTTTAGAACTAAATAAAAATTTAAATGGAAACACATGGCAATCACCACCTTTCAAATTAAAACAGGATCATTAAATAATCGGCGTACATTAAAAAGTTAGGTGATAACAAACAACAAAATGCAGTCGAATTACTCTTTTTTGAAATCTTTTGTAAATACATATTTTATATCAAATGGATGTAATAACAATAAAAAAAACGTGACCAACGTTTATTTATTCAATAATAACATATAGCACTACCACCGTAAATAATAATTATAAAACATAAAATAAGAGCTAGCTGACGAGACTTTGGGAGAAGCGTAAATCTAACAAATCCATATAAACGAAGCCGGGGTCCAGAATATTTAAAACTTAATACAATATCATTATCGTTAACAAATAGTCTCAAATCTTATAAATTATTTATTGCACAAACATCTTTATAAATAAATTGTGAAACAAATTCCATATCATTTATCATGTACTTCGACCTATGTTGTTTGTCGAAGTTAGCGAGTTTATTTAAAAACAATTCTTAATTTAAATCATAGAATATGAAATGTCTCCAAAAACAAACGCTTGCATTTCTAATAGATATTTTTATGATATTTATTTGATATAATAGCATAACATCTTAAAATTTAGAAAGATTTGAGACTATCCTTATCCTAAATATCAGTCAGTAACTCTTCAATAATGGTCTCCATGGATGGAGCCCACTTCAGCTCGTGTATCTTAGTTTTGAAGCACTTGGCTATCTCCAGGGTCTTGTTGCAGTCATCATTGTTATCTGCGTGTGTGTTCTCACATTCGTGGATCATTGACACTATTTGCTTTGCCATGTCGTCGTCTGTGAAGGACAAGATAGATTAATGACCAGTTATCTAACTTCTTTGTTACGAAGTAATGTTTGAATGAGCGATAACTTTTTCATCGTATGTATGATATGATATAGAAGGTTTAAACTCAAATTCAAACATTTATTGATTCAATTAGACTTCTTATCGAAGCATTTTTGAAACGTCATAACATAGTTTTAACATACCACCGGTACGGAAAGCAGTTTCTATAAAAAAGAGCCGGCAAGAAACTCTGAAATGTACTTACACGTCGCGAGTGTGTTGCCAGCTTTTAGACGTTTTTTTCTAGTTATATAACAAATCTAAGTATGGCGTTTGATGTAGAAGATATAGAAAAAAATAGCAAATTTTGAAATAAATCCAATTTTTATATGTCCTACTTTAAATTCCTTATTACTTGCCTGTTTACTGCCGACTATCTAAAAGTGGGACTTTCTATTAAATTGTCATAATATATTTGCTTTTTGTAATAATTTTACACGAAACGTACCAGCTCCATGAGTTTTCGCAAACTCATGAGTCTTGCCGTGATGCAGCTTCATATCATCAGTGATAAGATCGTGTTTGGACGCCATGCACATGATGGCACAACCCACGTCTCTATTGATCAGCTCATACTCCTCTTTCCAGTAGTTGATGAAGTCTTGCATGATGTGGTCGCCTAAGTTCAGCTGGAATTATAAAAAATAAGACATGCATCTGTATCGCTTATTCCTAGTACTAGCGGTCCGCCCCGACTTCGCCCGTGGTACATAATAGCCTATAGTCTTCTTCAATAAACGGGCTATACATAGCGTGAAAGAATTTTTCAGATCGGACCAGTAGTTCCTGAGATTAATGCGATCAGACAAACAAAGAAACTCTTCGGCTTTATAATATAAGTATAGATTCGTTATAAGTTACACATAATCTTGATGTTCATATATAAATAAAATATTTCACTAATACAAAGTTTCCTCAAAAACACAATAATTATACGTAGCCGAAAAAAATGCAATAATATTAGATCACATTTCTTAATTAAATTGTCATACCTCTTTCTTACATTCATCCAGAGCTTTCGCGAAACCCGTGGTCAATTTCTTCATAATCTCCTGCGAAGACTTAACCTCCAAAAACTGGAAGGAGCAAACCGCGCAAACCGCTAGCAGGCGCCATCTTGTTTTGGACGCCATGTTGGCGATCTGACGGACGTCCTCTATCTGGAACCTTATAAACGCATTTTTATTATCGTTTCCTGAAGAGTGAATTATTTTTCTATTACAGCGATTCCGTACATACAAATATTACTTTTGCTATTCTTAATTACCACTCTAAGTTTCAGAGAATATGAGTCGGTTGAGTAATATTATGTTCCAGAAAAAATTGTCTGTAAGTTCTCTCATATTATCTTTTATATTAACAACTTACATTTATAGGTAACTGGGTTTTATCAATGCGTTTAATTTTTCTGTAAAGATTATAAAGTTAAAAAATAAGAACTGTTCACATAGATGTTCAGAAACTCACGCATTAAGTGGCTGAATTGTCGTTGAAAACTAGGACGTAAGTTATTCTAAAATTTTCCTAGCATTATAACCTGGGCTCCTTTCCGAGTACACTATACCTCTAAAGCCCAGTCTAGTACTTATAAATTGCCATGTATTGACACTAATTGCTGAGAGGTGTCCGCTGCATCCTCAGCAAACGCTACATTAAGCTGTAATTAAAGTACAACGATAAAAGCAAACGTATTATTGGCTGATAGGGCATTATATGATTTATTACTTTGATTATAATGGGCGAACACCCGCGTCGTTGCCCGATGTGTAATTAAATTAACTAGCATTGTGTAGTTTTTATTAATTAAATAGATTCTCATGAAGACAATACCAGTCGCAACTAATTGTACTATTCGCAATTTGCTGACTTCCGCATTTTATCATATTATACTAGCTGCGCCCCGCGGTTTCACCCGCCTAAGTCCACACGCCGCAGGAATATCGGGATAAAAAGTTGCCTATATGTTATTCCAGTTGTCCAGCTGTCTACGTATCGAAGTTCCTTGCAACCCTTTCAGTAGTTTTTGCGTGAAAGAGCAACAAACACACACACATCCTTACAAACTTTCGCATTTATAATATTAGTAGGATAGAACTAGTAGGATTTCATAATTATAAGCGAAGCTATTAGCGTACAACTTACTTCATTAAAAATCAAATTGAAATATTGCAGATAAATTATAGGCTCTTCTTTAGTAAATACTTGAATTTTCCTTGCAACAATAAGAGGGTATTATTATTGTGAAATAGAATGGATGATTCGTAACCAGTTGGAAGATTTCCTACGCTTAAACAATACCTAAACATCCCAAGGCATATCCTTAAACAGTGAGTTTCGAGAACCATTGAATTTACAATTGGCGCACCCACTGCGCATGTAAAACCTCGCTTGTTTGTATTTACTTTGCATTTAAAGTGAACAAAACATTTTATGGTAATAATATATCTTGTTTAAAGAGGATATGTAATATTACCTATATTAATATGTTTATTCATTTCGTTTGATTCTCTAATGTCAAAGTACAATATCCTATCCAGAGGTTACCTGGCAGAGATCGCTTAAAAGCGATAAGGCCGCCTATTTAACCCTTAAATGTTCCTTTCCTTTCTTGTTTTCTTCATCTATGTTTGTTAATCTTCCTCATTTATATGTGTTAAATAAAGTATATTGTATTGTATTGTTTTATCAGCTATCTGTCAAAGAATAACGTTTAAAATTTGAAACAACTGCTTCGACTTCAACCTGCAATAGACAGGCCGAGATATTATTATAATAGTCATATGTACCGACTTCGGTTTGCGTGCATTATATGAACGTTGCGACACGCCAGTCACCCTGAGCCTAGAGCTACTGAGAGAGCCACCGACGGACTAATCCAACATCATCCAGTAGTATTTCCCACTGGATCCCCATCGTACTTTTGCTTTTATCGATTGTTTAAGACTTAACTGAGTAAGATATTATACTTTAACGCTGATAATATCATAATTAACGTGATTAATGCTATGAGCAGTGTTTACTGCTGTCGGTATAATACTAACAAAGTATACAACGGTATGTAATAAATAATCTATATATATAAAAGAAAGTAGTGTTAGTTACACTATTTATAACTCAAGAACGGATTAACCGATTTGGTTGAAAATTGGTAAAGAGGTACTTATAACTAGAAGACGGACATAGAATAGTTTTTATCCCGGAAATCCCACGGGAACGGGATCCATGCAAAACTAGCTTTCTTACGGCTACGCGGGTAATGCCGCGGGCAAAAAGCTAGTAACTAATAAAATCTTTATTCATCCATTACTACATTAACAATTGGAATGACACTTAAATTCTTAAACTAAAAGTAAAGAAATACAGTTTTATTTGATATTTGACAGTGAGTAAAACTTCAAGCAATGTATTTATATGGTCATTTGTTGTCAAAGCCTGGCCAATGACTCGGACCAATAAATAATTCAATATTCAAATTAACTTCAAACCTTATCTCTGGGAAGAGTTTAATACTTCCCAGTCCTTATGTTTTCTGTTGAGCGTTTAAAATACAATTTATTAGCAACTAAATTCAATTGTTTCAATGATTAGGCCATCGTTGCGGTTTAGTTTCAAATTTTAGACCAGATATCAGCCATTTTTATTAATTATTAACCTCTGGTATATATGTCTAGGATAATTAGCTTTCGCGTGCATACGTCCAACAAAAAATACATATGAAGGGTGTCAAGTCAATTCTTTTAAAAAATGCGTTAAAGTTTTTCATTTGAAGGAAAAACAGCTGTTTATCATGACGTTAAAAGAGTATATACCGGTGGTAAATGGTATAATTGTGTAATGACGATTCGAAGCTTCTAGAAGAAGCCTTATAGAATAAATAAATGTTCAAATTAACTTTGTTAGGTCGTTTTGAGAAAAAAAATGACGTCAATTTCTTGGATGTTCGTATAGTATTAGATAGAAGAACGGATAATTTTTGGGGTGATTTCAATTTTTATCAATTATTTATATAGTAGACCGCCTCTTTGAAAAAGTGGTGGGCATTAGCGTGGAACCGAGGGGTCCTTGGTTCGATTCTCTGTGGAGATTCACAAAAAATCTCTCAGACTGGCAGGATATAAGGTTGAACTATGAAACAGATGTATATCATTTGCCCCATACCCCACTAGAGGGCACGGGTATTCACTATACATTAGGTGATACCAGCTCTGTTGGGAGGTAGATGAATACAAACAATAAGGGATTAATAAGGAATAATAGAGGAACATGAATATGCCGCAAACAAAGAAAATAAAGGGCTCTGTCACGCATAATTGCGTATATCGGAGTGACACGAGTGAGTGTTGAGCAACATTAAGTTAAATGCCACTGTTTGTGCCCCGCGGGTCTGCGTGGCTCCATTATTTGATACGACACGAGTTTTATTTATTTATTTATTTATATAGTAACAAGTAATTTACAGGTTTTATCCCAAATCATTACATGTTTAGTTTGCATGAAAAAATATAAAAAATAGAATAGAATTTTCATTTTATAACTAAGTATTTTAAAACATTTGATTTTTGATGCTCTTGTTAGATTGGAGGTTGTGGTACACGTGTGATGAGTTAATTTCTATGCTTAAATTGAAGAAAATATATGGAAAATACAGTTGCAATTATTATTTTTGGAATTGTGTTGTTCCACATTTATGACAAGTCTGTTTTGTTTTATCCATGTTTAACTGTACAGCAGAAGAATTAGACATAAACAAAATATAAAATAGCTTTATATAATTATTAATTATGTGTTCAATGAAAAATTATATTTATTATCATCTTTTTTATTTCATAATAGGCAACTAAGCTAGTGGTTCGCCTGATGTTAGTGACCATAACCGCCCATGAACATTCGCCGAAGCATTGCCTCTGCGCTACCCGCTTATAAATGGTAAGGGGTATGTAAAGGATTGTCTACTACGAAGAAAATGCCTGGAAAGGGTGAGGAAAGGGAAATGACCCTATGATTATACGTTTATTTAACTACTTTACCGAACACATAAACATAGGTTGATTATGTTATTCAGGGAATCCATTTTAATCGTATCGGCAGCTAAAACCGAACGAGATTCCCGCAAACAAATGGAAACGTTTCAAAATTAAGTGTATGCGCACAAGAGCGGCATGGAGCAGAGATTTGTCTTCATTACCATGAGAGCTCATATATCTACGCAAATCTGCTCCCAGCTTATCGCGGCCATAATAACTTACACTGCGTATTTAACTTGTGAGGGATTTTAATTAACCCTTCGCGTACACAAATACGTCTTTGTGAAGGAAACTGGTATTCGCAATATCGTACTATATTTTATTTTAAGATTTAATTTTCCAAGTATAAAATAGTGGATATGATTTTTGTTTTTGTCCGAATAACAATGGAATATTTATAGTATTTTTTATGGGTAGAAAATATTAAATAGTAAAGATAATGATGCATTTCCAGTGCAAAATGGTAATTTTTGAATTATAAAAGTAATGATTCTAACGGAAGAGTTTGAGTTTTAGGTTTCCTAATGGTCAAATGGGACACTATTAGTTAGAATTCGTTGAGTCTAAGACTTCGACTAGTCATATACGAACGCACAGAGCGTTCGTATATGACTAGAGTGAATAAGTTTAAAAAATATATATATTTCAGTGCCCGCTGTAACAGCAAATAAAAATTTAGGTTAAGCTACGGCTGGCACGGTCATAAATTGGATGGGTGATCTTTTATAATTGCTTTAGTCTGTAATATATTAATTGAGTGTTCCCTCCACGTATCTTTCACAGTGATAAGGGGTGTGACGTCATATGCCAATATTTGAGTATCATATATATATATATATATATATATATATATATATATATATATATATATATATATATATATATATATATATATATATATATATATATATATATATATGTTAAATGTATACCTAAATTCCACGCACGAATTTTAGCGATTATTTAAATAAGCGATTTAGCTGAATGAGAAGACTGCATTTCGGCTATCGAGAGTTCTAGTATATATTAAACCCAAACTCCGCCATTAATTATTCAATTAGACTTTTTCTAGAAGCACTATTGAAACTTCATAACTTAGTTTTAACATTTACTACCGTATTAACTAGACAAAGCAGGATTCTACAGACAAAACTTGACTTGACACTTTGAGTTTAAAATAACTTACTTTCTACGTAATATTATTTACATCGAGTCTAAAACGAAAATCCACCAAACTGATGCAATGCATTAAATTTAAAAGTGCATAAAATGGAAATGGGTTTGCACAACTTCACTCATGTCTCCGGTGAAAGCTCGCAATAAATCACAGGGTAGTGGGTTTGATCCCGGCGGGTGACATCTGGAATGTTGCCAGCGGGGGATTGGATATCACACATTTCCCTGAAATAAATAAGACTAAAATTATGTGTTTAATTCTGCGAAAAAAATATAATTATTAAAATTTCGTAGATGAGGTTTTATTGCTATTTTTAATGTCTGTCTTGATATCTTTTAGCAGAGAATAAAATTAGCTTGTTTTTTTATTTATACTTATATAATAGACGCTCTTCCCGGCTCCGCTCGTATATCAAGATTATAATATACCCTGTCTGTAATCAAATTACGTCAAAATCCGTACAGTAGTATCAGCGTTATTGTAGGACAAACATCCAAACAAACATTCACATTTATATTATTAGTGTGATAGTGTGATTCTTTATTACACACATTTGTATAATTATATTTACAAAAACAGGACATAAAGTGTGATGGGCGGCTTTATTGCTCAATAGCAATTGCTTCCAAGCAATATAATTTAAAAATAATTGTGTTAGTTGATTAAGATTATTGTTGATTTACTTAATTAACAAAACTTTTTCTTTTACAGGTAAATAATAACTTCAGCATCATCACCTGGTCACTCCGAGCAGTGGGTATAGTATTCAATATTGAAATACTTGTATATAGGAATATGTTTCGTAATGAAGTTCTAATTAATTTTTTAATAAGGCACCATTAGCTTTTCACTCATTTTCATTCGACAGTCCCGGGGTGTTCTCCGCATAGTTCCTGTCCGTGTGGATCGGGGATGTCGTGGGTATTTCGGAACGAAAACTTAGTCCTATGACCTTTATCTGATCATAAACTATCTTTTTAGCAAATTTCATCCAATTCGGTTCGGTTGTTTAGGCGTGAAGAAGAAACAGACAGGGAGATAGGGTGTCTGTCTTATCTTATTTATTTATTGTATGCTTCTGTTCTCTGTTATGATCTGTTGTGTGTGTGTATGTCTGTGTCAAAATAAATGTTATTCTTTTTTCTTTCTTTCTTTCTTTCGTTTTATATTAGTAGAGATTTCATTGTCAACAATCTCAACAGACATTTTTCAAACATAAATTGTTGTTTTACAAATAATAAATTTTACACTAGTAAACAAACAAACAAACAGTCGTATGTCGTAACATAACACGGCGATGTCGTTTATCGATTGACGCTAATAAATTCCGACCCACCTGGGCCTAAGCCCGGGTTAATCCAACCCGCCCCGGCGACAGCTGTGTTACACGCCTTATCGTTCTGAATGATCGTACGTGATTTGTCTGGCTGACCCTTAAGACGTTGGGCTGAAGGGCTAAGAAGATACCAGAGAACTATAAATATAATTTATAAAAAATAATAATTTATTTTATTTCAATTATAATAACAAATAAAAGCGCTTTAATAAGTAAAATTTAGGACTACTGTATCGAATTGTATAATTAATTATTTTTGTTTGTTAGTGCCAGGAAAGAGTTTAAGAAATAAAGTGAAAATCTCTGCTTTCAAGGTGTGAAATATCATCTTAGTCGAAATGATCAGATCATCAGTTAGTAAAACTACAATTAACGTATAGTAGTCAGTTTGTTTCGATACATAATATCAAAAATATATCATAATCGTAATAATATATTGTATTTTATTTTATGTAACACATAGATTCTTACGAATTTCGAGGAGAGTTTTCTAGAATATTATCATGATTCCGTTAAATGTTCAAACGTATTAACAGTTTAAGGTACGTTTTATTGAAAACAGTAATTATTACAAAATGACAGCCGTCTAGTACCATATTTTATTATGAAACAAAGACCTGACATACTCATGTCATCCTAATAAAAATTGTACATTAAATAATGTTCACTACTTGAATCTCAGTAATCCTTTAACGTTACCCTCTATATTTACTTAGGTCTACAGCAAGGCTTACATCGTCTATCCAATTGTCTTAAGGCGCAGCTTATCAGAGCCCGGACAATCTTATCCGGGATTCGCCCGGGTCTAACGGTCTGACCGGTCCGAATTATGGCTAAATAGCAGATTTGTTATACCTTCTCTTTAAATTGTACAAAATGTCCGCCGGTTGTTTGTGATCGCTTTTAGGATTTTTAGGATAATTGTTTCTTAATTTAGACGCTTTTTATAAATTTATTTGTTTATGAACTCTTCAAGAGAGTATAGAAGAATGTGATAGTATATTAACACAGATAACATAATCCTATTCTAATAATAGTAAGATGAAATATATTCCGACTAGCTTTTGCTCGCGGCTTTGTACACGTTAATTCAGAGTAGTTTAATAGATGTTATTATACATATAAACTTTTCTGTTAAATCACTATCTATGTATTTAAAAAAACCCATCAAAATCTGATACGCACATCATAATATTTCGTCAATAATTTATATAATTTTTAATAATTACAACGTACCTAGATTTTAATAATGTAAATAGGTAATCCAAAAGATAAAATGTAGTGGAAAACGTATAAAAACACAACATTTTCCAATTCACAAATTTTAGCAGAAACCTAAATTATTTACAGATAAAATTTACAATTAATTATTTCATTGATATCATTATTCTATATAATTTAAATCAATAAGTCAATTATAGTCACACAAATGCGTCTGGGTGGACTTTGTCGAACGCCGCCCGTTTGGCCCGTCTCCAAACCGACACTTTAATGTACTTTTATTGTGCATAATCGCATCATAAATGGTCACTGGTTCGTGTATGCGGATACACAGATAAAATTTTATTGATAATCCAGTTCTCGATTGTGTAGTGGCGGAGGATTTAAAATACTTAAATAGTGAAGAGAAAAGTGTCTATTGTATATAATAATTAAAAGTTTGTAGCAACGGACGGCGCACGGCTTTTCGGCGACATTCAGACGTTATTTATATTTAATTTATAGAATATATGTTATTAGACACTGCATAAATATTCGACATTGTATAATAAAATCCTCCTTTTAAATTATGTTGCTATTTATATTTACGTTGGTTGCCTGGTAGAGATCACTTATAAGTGATAAGGCCGCCTTCTGTGCTGTATCTCCTTTTTTTAGTATAAGTTGTTTTTGTATTTTGTTGGCAGCACAATAAAGTGTATAAATAAATAAATAATAAATAAATAAATAAAAAATAAAATAATAAAATTTCTTTATTTGTTTCAAAAAGTTTTACATGATATAGATACATATATTGCATTGAACCCCACACTAGGATCCCCTGTCTTGTATAAAATGAATAAAATATTAAACACATAATACATGAACACTATCAATTTGTGAAAAATAATATAATTTTTTTTTTATGTTATTTTTTTATTTTTAAAATTTACAATTTGTAACAATTACGATTTTGTTTATATAAACAGTTTGTCTTACATATATTTTTAATGTTTACAACATATAAAGCCGATGTTCCCTAGCTAGATTGCTGGGCAACCTGTATTTAGGAAAAACAACTTGCTTCTAAAGTCAACTTAAAAAAAATAATACCATTAAACTAAAGACGTCTTATTAATACGATAAAAATGTTATTAAATGTACAATACATTAGTTTCATAACTGAAAAGCGATAAACTAGTTAGGGCTGATAAGCGCAGATTTATTGTACAGTTACACGCAATTATCGGTTGCCAGCCCTGTGAAATATAGTTCGGCGCAGCCCTACATGAATCACTTTGTGTTGCATTAAAATTTACGTAATATCCTGTTGATTAATGAATAATATGTTACTAATATTCACAATATTACATTGTTAAATAAAAACTTTAAAAACGCCTTAATAATGAAATCTTGTAAATTGTTTCACTTCTTTTACAGTGAGAAAGAATGAGTATGCGTAAGCAAATTATTTAATGAAAATTATGAAAAATTTCTCATTTAATAATTTGTATTTTAATACCATCGAATCAGGATCACCATATACTCATGAAATTATAGTATTGTCACCGATCCTTGATAAGTCAATGAAATCCGTCCTTTTAAGTGGCAAAATTGTGTCAAACAGTAAAAAGTCGGTTATATACAAACATACAAGTGAAGTTAATATAAGCGTGTTTAAAATGGGAGCTCTTAGAATATCGGAATTAATAATATTAACTCTCATTCATATATACGTAAATATATAATTTAAGGATTGAAAAAAAACTTATAAAGTTATTTTTTTTACATTTACCATGTTATTTACTAATCCTGGATACACAAATCGTAGCGACATCTATGATAGGCAGCTTGAAACAACGTGAATTGATCGATGATACGCGTATCTTGCTGCCATACATGTGCTCCAGATGGCTCTGACAATGTTTTAAAGAATAATGATTTCTTTGTTCGTATATTCTTAGGAAATGAGAAGATTATATTATAATATACATAACATACGCAATACTGTTTTTATTTTCGTTCATCTTTTATATTTTTATGTCATATTTGTTTAAAATACGCTTACCGCTTTTAAAGAGTAAAGGATAAGGAAAGACTACTGGAAAGAAGGATGGAAAAATAGACTGGGAATGGTGAGGAAAAGAAATCAGGCCTCCACATTTGCATATAATATAGTTTCTTTATCGAACTTTTATATTATAATACCATTAAACATCCTAACAACCAGTACTCGAATACATAAGCATAAATATGGTCCAGCAGCCAACATACAATAACTATCAAAATGGAGGACCCCACAGCCGCAGAGCGTTATAAACCAGTGGTCACTGCAATTTCCTCTGCGCTATCTTGCGCCGGGATCTCGACTGGTTGCTGTATTTATGACGATTTTACGGAAATCCCTGTGCTTTGATAGTGCTGGATAGAGATTGGGCATCGTATTTCCTGTTTATGGTATACTATATACTTATATACTTCCGAGATTATATGAAACTATGCTACAAGACAGTTAGATTTATGTTGATAATTATTCTTAACTAAAACATTACCCGCTTATCCCATTAGAGTTTTGAAGTCGGTTAGAAATATATAAATATATATATATAATATCTCCCACAGCTGATTAAATTACAACGCATCGCAAGATTGTGTAATAACAAATAGTAATATATTCCTTCGATTTACTTGACTGCGACATTTAAATTATCTATATTAATATTACAGTAGGTTTTATGTGAAAACATTACAAACATACACACAAAAACACATATGTTTCCTCTGTAAAATATAAGTTTAAATAATTATTTATGTTACCTAATACCAGCTGTGATTAATGTTAGCTTATATCCTATTGCATTATACACATAGTACCGAGAGAGCCAGGCACACAACAATTATATAAGAGGAAACACCTCTGTAGTAGAGGCGCTTCCTTCCTCACATCCACCGGTGACCACTCAAGCGTGCCTCTACTGGGATACTGGGTTTTTATTTTTAGTTCATTTTTGTTGTAATACGGGCTAAGACTGGGAAAATGTTATTAAGGTACTTGTGATAAGTTAGATAGTGTTATATAGGGTCAATCTATTACCATAAATTAAGCGTATTTAAAGATTGTAGTGTATTTTTGATTAAGTGGCGTATAAATATTAGTGTTTCGAGCGTATGGTATACACCTACCTTTGACTGGTTGTTTGTTAAGTAATAGAAGCTAACATGGGCCAATAGCTGCAAATTAGTTTGATAAACAGTTTCTAAACGTACTGTTTAAGTGTCTGACTAATACTTAGAAAGTAATTGTGCTTTACTATGCATTGAAAACGTACTAATATAGTAATGATTTCAACTTTTCAGTTTTTCTACAAAGATTAACTTTGCTATGTTTTTTAATTAATCCTTCCATGATCTTTTTATTGCACTTGAAACTTCCTAAATACAAAATTTCATGAATCTATGGAGCCAATTCCTAGATTCAGATTATAATGAAATATATACAATAATAGCTCGTTTAAATGTATTAAATAGATAACAATTTGAACTATATGTAATACTAGCTATAATCCACGGCGTCATTCACGTGGTACCCTAGTCAAAAATAGACTATATTCTAATCCAGACTATAATCGATTTCTGTACCAAATTTCATAGGCACTATAAGCTGTTTTCGCGTGAAAAAGTAACAAGAATCCATCCATCCATTCATCGATTCTTAAAAATTTTTGCGCTTATAATATTAGTGGGATTGCTCATATTGCTACCGTAATGACAATTTTTATTATGATCAATAAACAGATAGCAATGGTACAGTTATACGACATGTACAAGTAGTAACATAAACGAATTTTCTCTAGTTCATATTTAATCTTGACGGTTCTCTGGTCGGTGAGAGCGGACCTCTTCAGCAAGGCCACCAGGAGCAAGGCTGAGGAGAAGGACATACGTAACAGTGTGTTTGACTTCATCATAGTTGGTGGTGGCACTGCGGGCTGCGTCCTCGCTAACAGGCTCTCTGCTATCAGTGATTGGAAGGTAATTAAACCATAGTTTACGGCTTTTCAAGTTAAATTTGTTAGTAAATCTACGCTTATTGAAATTGAACGAGAATCAATTAAATTAAATTTTGTTACGGATTCCTTTGAACACATTCAATCATCATCAGGCCATAATCGCTGGCTCTCGAATTTTTTGGTTCCTCCATGCCGTGCTTCAACCATGCCGGTTTCCTCATTATGATTTTCTTCACCATTTCGAGCAATGGTGATAAGAGCGATGTGCAGATAGATTAAAAAAATCAATTTATTTTTTGCACACTCGTCCGGTCTCGAAGCCACTTTTAAGTCTCAATATAACTATATTTTTAGGTTTTAGTTTTAGAAGCAGGAGAGGAAGAGAATATAGACTATGATATACCCGGAGTACCCACAAATGACTTTCGGCCAATATTATGGAACTACAGAACTGAGAGAAACGGTTTCTCCTGCTTATCTCGGCCTGGAGGAAGCTGTGAAGTGAAAACTGGTAAAGTTCTCGGTGGTTCTAGTGTCACCAATGACATGAAGTACACCAGAGGTTCCAAGAAAGACTACGACGCATGGCATTTGAATGGAGAAATCGGCTCTTTGGAATGGAAGTTCGATAATTTGCTAGAACATTTCAAAAATTCTGAGGATAATGGTGCGTTGCAAAAAACCAATATATCTTTATCATTAACAAGCTTAAGTATCCATATTTGTGGAATAGTAAAAGACATCGGCTATTAAGCTATATGTTTTTAATTTCAGGTGACTACGATGTCTTAATGAACTCCCACTATCATTCTAGAGGAGGGGAAATGCACGTACAAAAATTTAAATATGCAGATCGTTATATTGAAATCTTCCTGGCAGCGTTTGCTGAAATGGGTCTACGCTCTGTAGACATAAACACAAACGTTCCAGAGGCAGTAGTTAACAACCAATTCACAATATCAAATAATACAAGGCTGAGTACCAACAGCGCTTTTCTTAAGCCTGTGAGACATAGAAAGAATTTGGTTGTTAAAACAGGCGTGACTGTTACTAAAATAATAATTGATCCACAAGAAAAAATGACTGAGGGCGTGATGTATACTGTAGATAAAGGAAAAGAACAACCAGCGTATGCTAAAAGGGAAGTTATATTGACCGGAGGAGCTATTAATAATGTTAGGTTGTTGCATTTGTCAGGTATAGGACCCAAAGCCGAATTAGCTAAACATAACATAACGACGCTTATCAATTTACCAGTAGGGCTAAACTATCAAGACCAAGTTACTACAGGAGGATTAGCTTTTACGCTAGGTGAAGTCCCAGCAGTGAGTGAATCTCAGGTCATTGATGATTTTAAAACATGGTTTGAAAGTCGAACGGGTCCTCTCGCGTCTCGTGGAATAAATCAAGTATCCGCTTTCATTCAATTGTATGAAAATAAAGTAGCACCTGATGTGGAATTGAATTTGATAGGTAATTATTTGCGCAGCGACAAGTTTATGCTTACCAATATTAGTATTCACACTGCGGAAGAAATCAACATGCCACTGCCATACTATAATTTAGTTGTTGTAAATCCAGTATTATTGAAGCCAAAAAGTACTGGTAAAGTGACATTAAACAAAAGAAATCCAAAGTTCGGCCGACCTGTTATACAAGCGAATTTGTTGAAAGAGTCAGACGATTTAGATGCTCTTGTTGATAGCATAGACATTGCTCTGCAGGTGTTAAATACGAGAGAAATAAAGAAAAGTGAAATAAAGTTAGCGCCCATTGATTTATTTCCTTGTGATAGACTAAGAAATAGAGATCAATGGAATTGTATTGCAAGACATTATACGAAAGCAATGAGTAATCCAATTGGTACTTGTCGAATGGGTAATAACAGTTCCAATTCAGTAGTTTCTTACAACTTGAGAGTTCATGGTTTAGAAAGATTAAGAATAATGGATGCATCCGTAATGCCCACTCATGTACGAGGAAGTATCTACGCTCCTACTATTATGATTGCAGAGAAAGGAGCTAAATTAATATTTCGAGACTGGCAGGAAAACAAAGGAAGCTATTACAATAAACGGTGACCATAATGAACTATAAATGTAAATAAGAACTTAGTGTAAAATTGTAAATAAAATTCAATTTAATACCAAATACTTTTTATTATATCACTTGCTTTTTCAGCTATCATTATGACTGGTGCTGCGGTGGAACCTCTAGTAATCTTAGGCATAATTGACGCATCTACTACTCTTAAATTAGTTACTCCATACACTAATAAATTATTATCGACAACGGATTCTGGATCTTTAGGAGGCCCCATTTTACACGTTCCTGCATAATTATGAAGCGGCGCAGAAAAATGTCTAATGATGCAAAGCCAAAACTGTTCAGAAACACGTTCATGTTCCCTGCATTCGTTATTTAAAATTGGTTTCGGATCAAATTCGTATTCCGCTGTTTTAAAAACTTCTGTATCAAAAAGCTTTACTATTTCCTGTATTCCTTCTAACAGTTTCTTCTCATCCTTTGGGTTCTTTAGAAAATTCGGATAAATTAACGGAGATCCGAAAATAGGATCCGTTGCGTTTAACACAACTTGGCCTCTACTTTTAGGTGTTAATAAAGATATGCACATGTCCATTTTATCGTAGTACATGTTAGAGTCGTGACCACGAAATCTGAATTCAATATCGGGTGTTCCAAGGACTTCGGAAATAGAAGACTCGATGAACGCAACTACTTGGTAATTGGCTGATAGTGGTCCGATACCTTTTGTATAGTAAGTAGTTATGTCCTTTAATTTATCAGGAAAATTTATTTTAGTAGCTGTTCTAGCTAGTCTTATCACTGGTAAACAAACAGACAAATGATCTTGAAAATTTCCTCCTACTGGCAAATCATATAAAACATCTATATTTAAATACTCCAAGTAATCTCTAGGACCTATCCCTGATTGCATTAACAGCTTGGGTGAATTAATAGCTCCAGCGCTTAAAATTATTTCTTTTGATGCTCTTATACTTATCTTTGTACCATTTTTTATAAATTCTATACCATTCGCTTTTAAACTATCGCTTTTATACTCAAAATTAATCTTAGTAACTAATGCTTCTGTAATTATAACAATATTCGAACGTAGTTTTCTTATTGGTTCTATAAAGGCTGTGTAGGTGCTAACTCTTTCGCCCAAGTACGAGGTTGTCTGTATTCTCATGAACCCCAGTTGATTTCTGCCATTTATATCAGTGTAGTTGTAACCCATTTCATTAAAGGCGCTTAGTAAAACGTCCACGTTATCATCAACGTACGGGTATCGGCCCACATCTAGCGGACCTTGAGTTGAATGGAAGAATTTGTTTTTCGATATATCTTTGTCGTAATTCCCCTCGGAGTATTTAAAGTACGGTAGCACTTGGCTAAAGCTCCACCCTTCGTTGCCATTAAGTGCCCACTCGTCGTAATCTGCGGGGCTGCCCCTTATGTAGGCCATTTCGTTAATAGACGATGTTCCGCCAAGAACCTTGCCTTGCACGACTTCGCAGCCTTTATCTATGCGATTCTGGCAAAACCTGCAAACAATGCATGAGATAATTGCATAAGACCATTTTTTATTTTAAATAATTCTATCTACAAGCTCAAGTCTGTACGTCTATATATTTGTTTTTGCAATTAATAAATGAATTTCTTACTATAATTTTAAAATTTCAAAAATATTAAGTTTTCTGGAAGATGATATCGCTGATCCATATTAGCATTTTTAGTAAAACTTACCCCTTTTTCGGTCTCATTGTGTATTGCCAGTCAAGAGAAGATCCTTTGAATTCACTTGTAAGCGCTGGAATAAGGGTCATTTTAGGTTCCTCCGCGCCAGCTTCTATTAAAAGTATCTAAAATTTACGTATAATAATGTATTATTATAAAATTATAACTAAATTTATTTAAATATAAATACGTCGCAGTTCGAATAAAAAATACCTCTAGAATATTATTGAAAAAATTGTAACTGATTACAGTTACAATTTGTATTTATGTATGAACCTAAACCCTATTATCCTATTGAACCACCAAAAATAATCTTGTTGTAATAAGTTAAAAATAGATATGAATTTCAAAGAGACACAACAAAGAAAGATTCTCTTTACCTTCCACTTCCTATTTTCAGAAAGTCGGCTAGCAACCACGCAGCCAGCAGTACCCCCGCCAATCACAATAAAATCAAACTCCACATCCCTGATATCAACGTCTTCATTTCTATTCTCATCTTCCGTATCTTTATATCTCACTTCTTTCAAATCCACTGTAACCTTGCTCTCAGATTTTGTCAATTGTAGTCTATTTTTACCGAAATAATCAATTTCTGGTCCTATATGACCGTAGAGAGTATGAACTAGAGATATAAGAAGGATAGCTGTCGGAGCACATTCAACCCTGCCGTCACATATTTTACAAAGGTCTTCAGTTATGTTACCAACTGATGTCATTGCATTTTATTCAGTTACGCGTTACACATTGCTATAAACAATTACTGGTTTGTGATCGGATGCTCGCATTTTCACTTTCGCTTCTCATAATTGCATTCGTTTACTTATATTTCACTTTTAACAAGATACGATTGAGTAAAACTCAACGGTATTATGCATTGTTTTCGGACCGTTTGATGTACTATTACAGATATATTAATTTTTAGGTCATGACTAAATTATATACTGTACTAAATTTCAAATAACACTACTTACTAATAGTTTTAAGGTTTTTTTAATGTATTATAACTTTAGCACTGTAGTCGTTGTACACTATTAAACATAACTAACCATTGAACCTATTAGATTTAATATGTCACCGTTAATATAAAAACAGTATTCACGTCCGTTAGTTTGTAGCAAATATGACGATATTACAGAACTAAAAGCACACGAATGAATAGTGTTTGTTTGTTTGTTTATAAAGAACAATGTTGTTGCATTGTTAAACTTCCAAGAGTATTTGTTACGTGTGGATTCCTATGAATATAATTGCCGATGAGATTTCTTTGAAATATATTGATGCAATCGTTTACCATTCTATAATAAAAAATATACAAAGCCTATTAAGAATATGAAATAATATTGTAGCTTATTATTGTTGTTACTATAATAATATAAAGATAGATAAAGAAAAGTTTGTTTGTTTGAACGCCTTTATCTCAGAAACTACTGGACCGATTTGAACAATTCTTTCTCCGTTGGATATGTACGTGACTCCTCAGCGCTACATAAATAATACGGTCCAAGCCAGAGCGGATTGCTAGTGGGAAATAAAATCGTCACGTGAATGACAAATATTAAGATCATAAAAAGTAAATCGTTCTGAAATGAAGCAATTATCGTTTGACACGGGCTCATTTTGTCTGCCATTATATCTGCTAAATGCAGATAAATTACAGGTTCGTCTAAATGTTTTGTGACAGGATGCGAGTTCGTGAGAAAAGATTTAGAAATGATTGCGTTTGATAATTTTAAAATAATTATGTCGACTCATGGAAGAGAGATTTTTATTGTGATTATTTTGTTTTTAGCTAAATAAACTTACTTTCCCGAGTATGAACTTAGGTACTATAAATTAATGATGTACGATTCTTTTCACGTCTTACGACATCACCTTTATCATTGATCCCTTTTTGTATATCTAATACAATAATGGGAATGGAATAGAGGAAAATTTTAATTACTTAATACACGTCATATAATTAAAAATAAACTTGGGTAATGCTCCAGATATCATAATACTATCTAATTCATTAAACTAACATTTTTACATCCTATATTAAACACACTTAAACTATGAGAAACTTTTTAAACTTAACACTTAAACTATATATTTTATATATATATTATTCATTGTAAATTACACAGACAAGGCAATAACCATTCCGGCGCTGAAATATTAATAAAACAATACGATATTCGTTTATTTCGCTCATTAAAATAATTGAGGTATTAG
Organism: Zerene cesonia; assembly: GCF_012273895.1. Lineage (NCBI taxonomy): Eukaryota > Metazoa > Arthropoda > Insecta > Lepidoptera > Pieridae > Zerene > Zerene cesonia. Next base: position 8,543,669 of record NC_052115.1, on the reverse strand, counting down.
CCCCAGGCAGCGCGGTGCACGCAGCAGGCAAGTCATTAAAACAGCGATAAGCATAAAACCGAGTATCATTGTTACTGCCCAACGATTCTAGACAATGTGAACGATCATATTACATGGTTATGAAATTACCGAAACACCCTTAGATCGAATAAAAAGCAATAAACGAAAGTATCGTAACAACGGTGTTAGAATTGTTATTTATTTCAGCGCCATCTAGCTACCGATGTTCGAACTTTAATTTATATTAGTTCAGCTATCGTCCGCTAGCATGGGTTGCGGTAGTGTCGTAAAATGTAATCACAGGGCTCAGTTAAATGCGAATATTCTGCGGATTGCTATTGAATTTAAATTATTGCCAATGGTTGTGCTTCCGTGTGTAAAATTTCACGAGCTTCGGTTAATTGAAAATTATTGCGGTTTCGGGACTAAGCAATGCAATTGGCAATTATGTATTCAAATTTTACATTTACATGTTGAATTAGAATGAAGTTAGGATATTATCGTTAATTAGGTATTTGTCGCCGCCTGTCTTTGTGCTAAAAATCTAGTACCAAACTGAACAATGTAACTGGGGAAATCAGACAATTTATATGTAGAGTTTATTTTATAAAATATTATAAATATATGTAATTAACATAATATCCTATCTCTTAAATACAAATTCTATATTGAATAATGTACCTATGTTTAATTTTAATTTCTATCTACATAATCTAATTGCTCGGTATGAGGTAGATAGTCATACCACGTTTTAATGCTAGCGAAAACGAAAATTTTCGTGAAAATAAAAAAGAAATCGATGAGGTCTATTGTGAAATGTATCAGCCCTAACAATTTTTCAAATAAATTGAAAAATTCTACTGCAAAAGTCAGTGTGAACATATTTATAGAAATTGTTTTGTGTGGTTTTGCTTGCTTTTAGCATGTTCTAGTTACTGCATGATATTAAGTCCTTATGAAATTAGTATGAATGTATGCGAAACCATTTATTCGTATGTGTAATGAAAATAAATACAAACTTTTCAAACAAGGTCCCCCCACATATAGATATACGTATATCCTTGAATAAAATTGAATATTGACTCTACGACTTAAGCTGTTTGATAAATACCATTCAAAAGATATATTATGTGTTCCTCTGTTTTCTTAACTGGGTATATATATATAACCAGGAATCGTCTGAATGAGACTGTTATTTGCAGATCCCTTGTACGTTACTCAGTTTATGTGTAAGAAATTTAAAAATGCAAAGATTCTGCAACGCGAATGAAGTCACAAGCGTGAGCTAGTGTCTCATAATTAAATGTAGATTAAAATGCATGTCCTGAATATTATATATTTTTATAAAAACTGAGCTGCTTCTAACCAGTTTAATGTGATACGAGAGCAAAATAGGAAATTTATATTAATTTAAAATGGTGTCTTGCCCATGTTATAAGAACTTGTTTATGGACACAATTCGGTCAAGAGTGAGTTTGAATGGTATTTGGCGTTTCTTAGAAGCGCATTTTACTTTAATCAACGGCCTTCAAAAAATATGGTTATTTATGGTTATTTATGTTTTTTTTCGTGTTTCGTTTCGTACCTCGTAACATTTACAGAGTGAACTTTTTTTTTTAATTTTTTTTCTTATTTGAAAGCTAGTGCCACGCGGGTCTATTTTTATTTTGGTCTATTTGTGACAATTTGAAGGAGATTTAGTTTTTTTTTATAATAATTTTTTTCTTTATAAAAATTTAAAACCCTTTCCTCAGGATATAGAGAATGATTTAGACATGCACATTTATGGAAAATATATGTAATTGTTCATCCATTGTATCTGCAGTATGCATCAAATATAATATATTATGCTCATAATATGTACACAGAACAGTGAATATTTATCAAATAAATTTATGCTGCATCACTCGTTTTTGGTTTATCTGTATTTATAACGCAACCCTAAAAACTAATTTACCAAATTCTGAAGCATAGACAGCATAATAGGATGTAATGATAGGTCCAGATGACCCGCGGCGTGCGTGACTCCAAAACTGATGCAAGCCTCTGCTAAGGAATTCGGTAGAAACGAAATGTCCATTAAGAACACACGAAAACATGAATTTAGCAAACGCTACTTTTTAATGTGTTTGGGTTGGAATGAATCACACTAAAAGTATAAATGTGTAAGTTTGTTTGTTTGGATTGTTTGTCCGTCAATCGCACTGAAACCACTGAACGGATTTTTATCAAATTTGATTTACAAATAGTGTATGAGCTTACTTAGGTGACAGGATACTTTTTATACCGATTAAATGCTCCCTTGGGATAAGACAGCAATAGGCAGTCACTAAATCATTCATAAATGTCCTAATTCCACGCGGGTAAAGCCGCGGGCGGAACTAATATAATATAAATTGAAAAATATGTGTATTTTAAAATAATCTTACAATAGATAATAAGTAAGTCCCTCGAAATATTATGAAGACTTTTCGTGTAATATACTAGCTTTTACCCCCGAGTCGCACTCGTAAATTCCGAGTAGTTTAATGGGTGTTATTTTAGACATAGTATAAACCTTACTATTGAATCACTCTATCTATTAAAAAAAATCAAAATCCATTGTGTACTTTTAAAGATTTAAGCATACATAGGGACATAGGGTCAGAGAAAGCGACTTTGTTTTATACTATGTAGTGATAAAGCTTTAATGCTTCATTTAAACGACACGAGAATCCAACTACGCATTAGGTATACTTTGTAAAGTAAAGGTTATAGGCCTACTTCAAAAACAGAACCGCGCTCAAATACCCTCATCATAGATTAAGACTTTTTGCCATCATATTAGTATATATACAGATAAAGCCGTAAACAATAGCCAGTTTAATACTAAATGTCACTAACGAAATAATAAATAATAAATCAATTTCAGTCCCCAATCAAAACAACATCAATCTTCTCTCAAATCAAAACTGTAATTGATAACAATAAACAATGCAGTAATGATCGGAAATTACGAAAACTTTGAATGAAATTAATTTTGTCACGACACATGTGTAATTGTGTAAGATACACGTGGTACGATTGGCTAAATTTCAATTCTCTGTAGCTAAGAGTGTAAATAAAAACAAATAATTGAAGTGTTTTCTTGCAAGAGCTATTATGGCTTAGTAGTACGGACGTAGGACGTAGGAAATTGAATCCCGTTTCAAATCCGTTAAATTCTACAACTTCTGAATAACATCAACATATAAAACAGTTTATCCTTGATTTATATAGACCTTACATGTACTTCGGGCAACGCCGACCAGCTAGTTTGTTAAAAATTCCTTTCCAAAAGACCTTATTCACACCATACAGATTACCCAGCTACAATTTGAATTCAATATGCGCGTGAGAGTTCAGCTCCACACGGGTCGCGACGGGCGTTGATAATCTGTGATAGATGGTCCCGTTTGCTCAAAACTCTGGTCCGTAAGTTGCGGTATATGCTCGCACCTTGTGTGTTAATATACAGATATTAATGTTAGCTACAATACAATGCAAATAATAATAAATACTGTTTCAAGCAACTAAAAACAACATGTCACTCATTCTTATACAGAGTGTATGTAGAGAGAATTTGATTAAAATAAACAGTAGGCTAATATTGCAACGTGTGAGACGAGTAAGCTTCATCACGCTGGTTCACCAGCTCTCACCGGGCAAGTACCGCACCCATATAAAATGAGGGAGCCGAAGACCCATTTACTCCTCCTCAACCATCCCAGTCCTTTCCTTCTTTCCTGTAGTTCACGTCATCCCTGTCTTATCCTTTAAAAGCGGGCAGCGCATTCGCAGAGGCGCTCATGGGCGGTGGTGATCGCTTACCATCAAGTGAACCACCAGTTCAGTTGGTTAAGACATATACAACATCTTCACAAAGCCCTTGCTTCGTAGACACTTTAAATTAAGAAATCTTTTAATCCACAATACACAGAGAGCAGACAGTGACCATAACATATGCAAGTAAATGAAGGTGTTACCATATAGGTGCAGTGGCGTGCTAATTAGCGGGTTCGATTCCCCACGATGCTATCTCGTCGCGCTTGCGTGTAGGCTTACATGCAACGCTAAATGCACGTGCTTAAATAATTCTCGTTAAGTGTGAAATACAAAATGGCCGCTGGACTTGACCATTGCTTTTGTCTAATTAAGCAATGGACTGCGCTTTATTTTCAACCGACTTTAAAAAAGGAGGGTATCAATTCGACTGTATTTTTTTTGAGTTTTGTTCGCTCATCATCTCATAAGTATTTAGTGTGTGAAACGATTTTTATGATATTTTTTACTTAAAAGCTGGTGCCCGCCAATAAAATACATTTTTAAAAGTACATCTTGTATAGAGATTGCCTCATTCTTAATATTAATTACAATTTCTTTATTACAGGTAACCATTGTTTTAAAATCGGTGCTCTAACGGTAAGTTTTGTCACATAAATATAGAGTGAATATATGTAAATTGAAATATATGGTTGCTAACTTTATAAAACTAGTTATTTTATAGCCCTGTTTTTTATTGAAGGCACAATATTGTAATAGTGTAATAATTTTCAATTTGTACATTAAATAACTGAAATACCTGGTGGGGATACTCCCGATAACATCGAGATCTAATTCATCCGAGTTTTATTCGATTGAAAACTGCTCTACTAGTCTTAAAAACTAAGACAGCGATCAATTGTCCTGTAATCAATATTAAATTAGTCTCAGTGGAAAATTTCTATCTATTTCGATGATACCATTCAATTTGATTAATAAGCTATTGCTAGTCTAATATCCAGTACAAATTGTAAGATAAGTAAAGTTGTAAAGAGTAATTCAAGATCGAGTTCGAGTCGAAATTGCAATCGAATTGAAAACAAATACAAAATCGAATACATTTCGATGGTAAGGCACCCCACATTGGAATGTTTGTAAATACACGGGGCGGTTCCTTTGGAGATAAGATTGCGCTTATTGCTATAAGCTCTTACTGCTAATGACAGAGATACGTGTTCAATAAAATTAGTCCGGAATTCCGAACGTTCTATCATAGTTAAGGAAAAGGAGCATACAGCCACTTATACGTTTCATCCTTTGATTTTACGCAATCAAATCCATATTCATTATATCATTAATCAATATTGGTAGTGCAAAAGTCTATCTGTCTGTTTGTACGTTTTCAACAACTACGGAACATATTTTAATGAAAATACTTGGAAATCCACGGTCACATTAATATGATCTACTCTTTCTCACCAATCTATTATTAAAGCTTTGAATTAGAGGTGACAGTTTGAAGAATATATTAATTTTAGAATATTTACTATTTAAATAGTTACTAACAATAGCTAATATAATATACACAAATTTTATATATTTTATGTCCTTATTTGCATATATTACGAATGACAAGTATACAGCATTCAATAAATCGCACGTCTACATCCTGTACAAAATCGCTCACAATAATCTCTGTTGATCCTTACCGTGTATTTATAATTTGAATGTCGGTATACCAGTTCTCAGATTAGAAGTACCGTACACCACCGTAAGGTTTTGTCAGGCTCTGACGGTAACGTATAATTTCCTATGAAGGCGACCAAATTGTAGCTATCTCAGTTATTCTTTTGTTTAACGAACTACAACCGTTTGTGATGCTGGACCGTAATCTCGACGCTCTGTTGTAATCATTTCCTAATTTTCTACAATCATCAAACTGAATAGCATTTATAAAATTAAACTGTGTGAGTGGCTAGTCTTTGTTTGTTATAACTTACGTATTTTGTGGTTGCAAAAATGACTAACTAGACGCTTGTCCCGGCTTCCTGATTTATCTCAAGGGAGCATTTAATCGTCTGTATACCAAATTTCATCAAAATCCGTTCTGTAATTTCTGCGTGATTGACGGATAAACATTCATACTAACAAACTGTCACATTTATAATATTAGTATGATTTATGCAATACACAAATGGTTTATTGAATTGTTTATGATTATAATTATCTTTGATTAGTTCAATGTAATTAAAATTTAGGTTTTAATTGGTTAATCGAAATAAAAGTGCAGTGGTCAGGGCCTCGGAAAAGAAAATGTATTAAAAAATAATAGAGAAACACATGAGCGCAATTGTATGTAGAATAGATAACAAAATATACAATATTTCACATAATATACGTAATATTTCACAATGACAATAACTTAAATAATAAATCTTTATAAATCGTTACAAAATTAACAACAACAAAAAGCCTCGACAAATCGTCTCATTTCTATCCAGCCACATCCCATTTTTTAAATCACCGTATAGTCCATATTAATCCATATCTATATAAATAATTGAATACCATACATATTTAATACCGCGTCGTTGCTATCAGGGCGAAATATTACACAGATAAGAAATACTAATGACTTCAGCTTGAGAGCTCATATAACACATCGATATCAGCTGTGCTGCATCTTTGCTATGCATGTATTATTTATTTAAGAGGTTTTTGTTGAATAAATGGTAGTTTTTTAAGTCACGCTTATTTACTACATAGTATAAAACATCACTCTTCAGTTAGATTATTAAAATTACGCAACAGATTTTGATGGGGATTTTTTCAAAAGAGTGATTCAAGAGGAAGGTTTATGTGTATATGTATTTGCTTAATTGCGTCCGTCCGAGTTGGTCGCCAGTAACTTATATAATAACTTAAGAAACAGCAGTTCTAACCCCTTGACCTGGCTCCGTTTGATAGAAATAAAATGGTGTACATTTAACTGTTATTTCGAGGGCTGTAACTGGCTTTTTAGTGGTGTTCCAAGGGATAATGCAAGTAGTCTTTCCTTCTCATCTCAATGGAGCTATTTTGTGGTATGATTTTTTTTGGTTTGAGGCAAAAAAATTCAGGATATAGGCTATAGCCTATTATTTAGGTAACATATATGTTACCTAAATAAAACATCTCTGTCCCATGGGAAGATACCTATTTGAATCATTTCTTATTTTATAAATCTACCAAATTTTATAGGATGCTTATTTCTATGACCATGCAAACGAAGATCAAAGTTAGTATTATATAAATAAAACTATATGGTAATTACAAAACTATAACAGAGTATGTTGTAGAGTTTAGTATTTCATTAAACACTATGTATTTCTTATCAAAAACAAAACAATTTCTAAAATTTATTGCTTTTATATAGATAAATATATTAAAATAACTCATCAATACAGATTATTATTATTACACATTTCATTAATTAACAACAATGTCTCGTCATTGACCTATAAGACTAGGTTTAAAACATAAATAGCAATAGAAAAGATAAACATTCTCACAAAAGATAATCGTGCATTCCTTAAAGATAACATCATATAAATAAAAAAGGTTATTTCAAACCCTATTTCCTTCGCTGAATAATAAGCAAAGGGTGATCCGCCCTAACGGTTGTAATTTTACGGACAGGTGATGTAACCTGTTGTTACATGAATGCGGAACCTTTGGCTAGTAGTGGTGAAATGTTTTTATTTATTTTTCAATTAAATTTCAATTGTTATAGGACCTAAATAGTTAACGTTATATTTAAACTAGGTAAACAAATAAAATTAAATTTTGGTAAATAATTTGCCATTTGTAAAATATAAAAATATTTAAAAAGATGTTATGTAAATGTTAATGTTATTGGATTTTTATAGCGTCAATACGTTATCCCTTTTTAGGTACAATAACAACACTTTAAACTTTATTCGCGTGTATGTTTATACGAAAACCAGTTTAAGTTGATTAAACTTTTATAAGCGTATAAGGTTTAAACCTTCAAAAATTAAGTTTTTGCGGATTTTGTACCGTTTTTATATACTAAGCGAAAGGTTGTCAACCCCTAACCGTGTAATTACAGAAGGTTACTGTTTATCGAACGTAAAGTCGTTACAAAGGCATGCAATGATAGTTTGCTGCATGTTTTTATTAATATGTAGGTAATAATGTTTCCACACAGTATCGAAATATCATTGGCCTAGGCTTAATTAGAGATTCTTGTCGATTCAAGAAATGTACTTTAACTTGCTTTCCACTGCAGCTTCGTATGCTAGTTTTTCGTATGGTCTCATGAAATTCTTTTGTTTCTATTCAAACTCAACTCAAACTCACACTCAAAGTTGATTCTATCGACGAAGCCGTTGCGATGCTGTTCTCCTTCTGAACTTGATGAAAACAGAAGAGATTTGATGACAATAGAGATAATACTTGAGGATTTGTAATCCTGAAGTTATATACCATACCGAACTAAAAAGAAATTATTATTATTCAATTTGACTTATCGTTTTTGAACTACACATACAAACTGTTTTGAGGTGTATGTAACACTAGCTGCGCCACGCGGTTTCACCCGCGTAAGTCCGTATCCCGTAGGAATATCGGGATAAAAGGTTGCCTACATATATGGTATTCCGGTTGTCCAGCTGTCTGCGTGTCAAATTTCATTGCAATCGGTTGAATAGTTTTTGAAAGAGCAACAAACACACACATCCTTACAAACTTTCGCATTTATAATTTATAATATTAGTAGGATACCCATAGTTTATACAATTCTGACAATATGCATAAAAGTTTAAACATTATGTGAATTTATTTATGAACGAATACGTTCAACAAAGTACTATTTTATTACTGTATTGTTTACGTTTCTCATCCCAATCCCATATCCCATTGTTACTTATTAAATGGGATTCCAGCGAACTGAAGATTATTTCAGTTATGTTGGTATCCTCGTTAGCATACAGTATCAATCTATAAAAAATGATTGTTGGCATTACATTGACGCAATTTTTGGTATTATAATGTATTATTCCCTTTATGCTAGCAATGTATAGTCACATAACGTGATGAGAAGATTTAAACTTTCAAAGAATTGAAGAAATGTACAGAATTTATATCCCAATAAGCAAATTATTTAAACATGATCGAAATTTCTGATTAAGCTCAAACAATAAAGACTAAACTACCGAGAGAAATCTATTGCAAGCAATTAATATAATTAGAATGTCATGCATGCATGACGGCACATGTCGCATATCATGCAAGAAGATCGTGTAGTATCTAGATCGTAGTCTTTACAAATCAAAACTAAATAGACATTTATACCAAGTATACTAGGGCCATAGATTCGAGTTCAACGCTCACGTAGCTCAAATTTGTATATCTTTCATAAAATATGTTATTATGATATATAAGTTACGTTACGATTTTTCGTAAAAATCTTTCAATTTTATTAAGGCAAAGTAATTTAATTTTTAGTTTTATAGCATTGAAATGCTTTATAAATGAGAAATTTTGAAAGAATAGAAAAAAATCGATCACGAGGCAGGATTCGAACCTGCGTTTCTTGCCTAACCGTAGCAACGCCTAGCCTCTCGGCCACCCGTAATTAAATTAATAAAAATTATAAAATAAAGTAATTTACAAATAACGCAAACGTCAAATCGATATTAATGGAAAATTAAGCAAATAATCATAAAATAATCAGAGCAGACGAACTTGGGTGAGTCAGCTAGTATGCTATAATACATAATCTGGGCTACATCATAGCGGCACGCGCGGAATGGCGGCTGCTAAGATGTGCCCCGGACGTGGCTGCCCCATCTCACGATCGAATTATTATTGCTATTCAATCAGCATCGGGGTAATGGAATTACATGGAACAACCGATGGTAGGATAGTGTCGGATTGTCTTGCATTATTATCGAGTGGAAATAAGAGCGAGCCTGTATTATTATGTTTATTATTGATGAACGTATGGAGTATAAAAATAATACTAAAAATGTTTTTATTAAAACTTATATTTAATTTTTAGTTTTATAGCATTGAAATGCTTTATAAATGAGAAATTGTGAAAGAATAGAAAAAATTTGATCACGAGGCTGGATTCGAACCCGCGTTTCTTGCTTAACCGTAGCAACGCCTGGCCTCTCGGCCACCCGTGATCCCTTTGATGTTTTTAGATACCTATATTATGTTTTGTATTGGAGACTTATAGTATCAAGCTTTCTTGCTTCTTATAAACTATCTTAGGGGCTATGGTGTCGCGAGAATCGTTTGTATCTGTATAAAATTTGGTACAGAGGTAGAGGTATTAGAGTCTGGATTAGCACGTGGGCTGTTTATGAATACCTTGAGAGTGACGCCGCGGGTTACAGTAGTCGGTTATAATTATAAAACTATATATTTATTTCTAGTTTTACCAGATATTATTGATGTATACAATAATCTCATGTCTAGAGAGTAGACATTAGGATATGCTGACGAAGCGATAACACAGATTAGCCGGTGGCAAATGATACGTGTATGTAATAACGAGGCTTGTGTTGCTCTAAACTTCGTCAAAGATTATGTAATACCACATAAACATAATACTATACTAGTAACTAAATTAGTACTAGCAAACAGCACATATATTTTTAACAGTCGTATTTCTATGCTTTTATTAGATTTACGTGTATGTTTGTATAAAACAGACTCCTTCCCACTGGATTTTGACCCACTTTAAACGAACAGATTTAATTACAATAGTTTCATGAGTTTCTCTTAATATCCTGTTTAGAGTATTGTGAATAGGAGCAAATGAGGCAATTTACAAGGTTTAATCTTTGGATTTTTACACCTAAACATTTATTTTTAACTTATGAAATAAGAAAAGGAAAATAAATCACTTGATGCTATAAGAACTGTCTTAATTGGTGTATAAAATAGAATATTAAAATACTTCTGCTTATACTGACGATTGGCAAAGATTCATCTTTTAAAATGTGTCGCACAAAATTTTATTTTATTTCAATTTCATAGCTTTGAAATGAATATATAAAAAAAATTTCTAATTTTTATATATAATAATATATAACAAATGAGAAATTTTGAAAGAATAGAAAAAAACGCTGTATCGCACTAGTTCACGAGAATCATAAAATTAGGTTGTAATTAGAAGATTGATTAGTTGCAGAAGTAATGGTTTTCTAAATAAGGTATTTTATACACGAAGCTATGCTTGCTTGCATGCTTTTATTAATTAGTCTTTTTCATATATTTAACTTTGGTGAACCTTGTAATTGGTCTGTTTACGTTATTAAATAATCGGTTACAAGTAAAATTATCAGAAAGAATCTGTTATAAATAATGTGCCTACAATATACAAACTATATAACATTTTGTATTTTAATAAAAGTAAAACTCAATCGTGATATAGGAAATAATAAATAAAAAATATAAATAACTAGAAAAATCCTTTTTAGGGTGGTAAGAATTAATTCGTTTGATATGATTACCATGGAAATAAGGTTTCTTCCGGCCCCCTCCATTCATGCGACAGCCCAAGCGGAGGATGGTGATCTCCCTCAAGGGGGGAAGCCCTTGAACGTGTCCACCAGGGTGAACATATAGTAACATCGAGATTTAGAAAAAAAACTATATTCCTAAACTAGGCATCCGCAATATCATCCGTGCTAAAGATTACTTCATATAGTATAAGCACATAATAATTTGTAATCTATAATATAACATTAATTATTTATATTATCTGAGCAAATATGGTGGAGTTCCATACGCTAGTGTAGACACATCCTTAAGAAATTACTAGTATATAATTAATTATAATTTTCAAGTTATCAAGTAATCGGGAAAGTAAGGCGGCTTTCCATTTATGATAAATACCATTAAATTTGTAATTAATGAACCTGATATGGTAATACATACATAAATTATTGCACTGTCTGTCCAGTCTCTGAGGAGTGGCGACTTATGATAATTTGCGTAGTGCTTTTGATATGTTTAGAATATCAAGTTTGTTTCTTGTATTTTATTAGTCATCATACAACGTGACCCACTAACAAATTAGCCTACTATGCCATTCCTACTAATCCCCACTAATATTAAAAATGCGAAAAAAGCTGTCCGACTGTCACTTTTTCACTCTTAAACTACTGAACCGATTTGGATGAAATTTATAACAGATATAGATAGATAAATAGTTTTTTATTGCACACAAAATTTACATAAAAAATAACAGGATGTAGTGTGATAGCGAGGAAAGGATATAGAATAGTTTTTATCCCGAAAATCCCACAGTATCCAATTGACCGCCACCAATTTGCCAACTGGGCATCTTTTCTCTTACTTCGCGGAGAAAGTACACGTCTTTGTTACGTATTTACAACTGATTAGTAAAGTATTTTATATCTGTGGCTAGGATCATCTGATTGTTGAAATTTGATCTCATTCCATCGACTGCAGTTCTCCTGCACTTTTCACACCGGCACGTCCAAATCTGCATTGTAATGCAAACACAAGCAAAGTGCGAGGATTATTTCAGTTATGTGGGTCCGCTCGTTTGCATACAGTACGAATCTATAGAAAGGGATTGTTGGCATTACATTGATGCTATTGTTTGCTGTTATAATTTATTCTTCCTTTTATGTTAGCAATGTATATATTAGTATAGAAGTACTATTCTGCTTTCAAAATGTCAAACAATAAATATTTGTTTTTGAATATAGACTATATATTTTGTGGAGTATGCATAATATGATGTATTTACAAATAAGCAAATTTTAAACTGGGATTATCCTTGAGCCAAGCATAAAAAATTAAAAAAAAAAATACAACACTCGGAAAGCTCAGTGGAATGTAAGTTAAAATTATGTTGCCTATCATAAATGAATGTATCTAAATCGAGCTTTATATAGTGGTTAAATAAACAGTTACTCTAGATGAATATGTAAGTATAAAATCTACAAAAAAAAGCAATTAAAACATTAAAAAAGTCTATCTAATAGTGCCTCCATCAATGTATCGGAAAATAGAACTCTTGATATAAAGCATTTGTCTTATATATCAAACCATAAATAAAAAAAACACTGAAGAGTGTAGCAATAGATAACAAACAAATAAACAGATACACCATCGCTACGCCAATAATTTGATTAAAACCCAAGATGGGCCCAATTAACCATAAACGATATCTAAGCGTCTCTATAAAGCATATTTGTTGACAGCTTGATTTGTTTCAACCTTTCACTTGTCCAATTAAAGCGCAAATAATTTACGGGCCACAACAGACATGTGTAATAAAACAAAAATTTGAATAGCTACTGTCAAAGGATGACATCGTCCGTCTCACTCGCACGCGAGTCCTGGCCATGTTCCGTCCCGCTCGCCGCTGTTTCGCGGTTGGCTAGCCATACTCTTCAGTTGAGCATGCGTCCGCGCAGCAAATAGATGTGTTTGCGCTTGTAATTGTTTGTGAAACAATGCTGTCGTAATGTCTGAGTGTCAGTGTTTTTTGAGAAAGTGAACGCAACAAAGGATTACAGTGTTTTAATGGAAACACGTGGGAATTGTATTGAATAGGTAAATAAATTGGAAAGTCGCATCGCTGTGTGGCCATTTCCCCACACCTGCTGTTTTCTGATTATGATATTCGATGTAAGTTGGCGGTTCATCTTTGTATAAACTCTGTACGTGCGTAAGATTGTGCAAAGAAATAGATAATGTTGAAACGTATTGAGCGCCGATTTTATTGAATAGCAGTGATACAACCTTAAATCAAAACGCTCCTTTTAATTGTGTTATTATTGATAAGGTTGAATAAAAAACCAATACAAAATATGATGCGTTAAAATGTCTTGCATAAGTAAAACTATCAACGCAAAAGAGACAATGTCTGACATATATCCTATATTTATTGTTGAGAATAATAGTTTTTATATCATTACATAGTATAAAGCAAAGTCGCTCTCCGCATCTTTTTACTTTTTAATTTTATTTTATTGGTTTCCAAACAACTTATACACTAATATAACAGCAGCAGTAATAATGTACAACAAGTATCGGTATGTATGTATGCTTAAACTTTTAAAACTAAACAATGGTTTTTGATGGGCTTTGTTTTAATAGATATAGTGATTCAAGATGAAGGTTTACATATGTAAAATAACATAAATAAAACTACTCCGAATTTAACGTGTGCGAAACCGCGGATAATAGCCTGTATACAATACAACATAATGATGTTAACAACCTATATGAATAACTCGACTAAGTTAACATTAAGAGTTAAAATTAATAAAGCACCGATTTTTTGTTAATACCTACAAAGTTGTTATTTACGTCAGTGTTTTTTATTACTTCTCGTATTTTAATTACATTTTTAATGTGAAAAACACGAATATAAAAACATACATGCAAAATCTCGATCTTTATATATATAAAATTCTCATGTCGCAATGTTATTTACTATATTCTTACAGAACGGCTGAACCGATTGTCACGAAATTTTGTGTGCATATCGGGTAGGTCTGAGAATCGGCCAACATCTATTTTCCATATCCCTAATGATAAGAGTAAGGCAGAATAGCGTTTGCTGGGTCAGCTATGTGTATAAATTAAAAGATACGTATAATTTTTATAAAGAACATAATTCAACAGTTAACAGAACAACAGATACCTAAATACTGTCAAATCGAGCAACCTCCTTTTTTCAATCGGTCAAAAAATCTGTACGTAAATAGTAAATCGACTAATAACATTAAACGAAAACTTTAATAAATTTTCCGGATAGGTTCAACATGTCTTTTATCAGTTTATGCAAATTTGAGATTATTGTTATATCCTAATATCTAGGATTTTATTTCCAATGCAATTGATATTTCGTTTCATGTCATTTGTCTATAATCGAAATATCAAACAAATTTGAAAGAACAACCGTATCAAGCAATCCATGAATTACTCGCGTATATAATATATATTTTTGTGCATATAACAAATTTTGAATAAAATTTCAACTCAGTTTCAAATTGCGAAATGTAGTTTCTCTAAAAAACCAAAAGAACCATTACAGACCTGTACTTCTCCAGTCACCAATTGCCAACAATTATATAAGCTACCAAGAAACAAAACGAAAATGGCCTCCAACAGATGAGTATCTGTTCAATCCGCCGACGATTGCCTGAGTTTAATCGGCGCACGCGCAGCGATACCGGCACTGTCTCAGCTGAATTATCGATCGCTATTATGGCCGCCAGGTACTGGACCGGTCGAGATTATAAGAGCACCGAATAATTAATATTTTGTGTATCTAGATCTTTGTCAAATAAGGGTTAGCTTTCAAGTCTATCGTGAATAGTTACTACACTTTATAAGCAATTTTCCCTTACATTATTAACGCGAAAGTCTAAAAACTTATCTGATTCACGGCTAAATTTGAGATAGACTAAGTTAGAATTATTAGGCATTTTCTGTTATATTCAGTAATTAAAGCTTTTCTATTAAAATGAGATTCGAATGGAATCGTTCATTTCATAGAACTTTTGACTGCATTGTGTACGGTAACCCAACATCCAGTAAAAGTAATTACTTATTATCTAATATTAAGTAGCAGTAATTGAATTTTTATCAGATTCAGATTTGTAGCGCTGAAATAAGAGCACGGGGAATTTTGAATTTTCATTTTACTAACACGTTCTCAAGCAATAAACACACTTTAAAATAAAAATAAAAGCACACCACTAATAAATAGCAAGAAAAACACACCCTCGTCAACGATCGCACATAGACTAGAGGCCTCTGTAAATAATTAACCATAGATAAGTGATTGTTCGCTCTCAATAAGGAATGTGGAGGCGGAGATGAGTTCAAGCAATTATTTAACGGGATATGAGGTTACCCGATGTAACAATTGTTCCATACTAAGGTGAGAAAAAATTGCCGCACATGTAATTACATGTAGATGCATTATTCAATTGGTGGCGGAAGTTGATACTTTATCAGGTTTTAGCATAAAACATGACATGTATACACATTAAAAGATCGTTCAAATTGAATTCGATTAGGGAACTAAATATAAAATTTAGCAACATGAGTTAATTAGTTGGCTATATATCATTGAATTCTTGAAATTTCTTAATAGGAATACAAAATTAGGAAGCTAGCAGAAGTCACTGTGGGCTCAGAGCACAAATTAACAGATCTGCTTCTTGTATTCTGATTGATAGATTGATAATATAAATGAATTATCTGATCGGATATCCGCAAAGGTAGACCGCCCTATTGTTTAAGGCTTAAATCGATATAATATCAATCGCTAAATGAATCAAGATAATTGATACTTGATGGCTTCCTTGATTGCAACAGCTTGCACGAAACAATAAAATCTAACAAGTCATTTTCTAATTCTTACTAAAATTCGAGAATGAGACATGTTCTCATGATATCTTTACTTGCTCTTCCAAGAAAATAAACCAATAAGTTAGTACTGTTCATGTTAAAACAAATACAAATTTCGAATCATTATTTTCTCAGGCTGTTTAAAAAAACATAGATCCTATTACCTACTACCTACTAATATTATAAATGCGAAAGTTTGTAAGGATGTGTGTGTGTTTGTTGCTCTTTCACGCAAAAACTACTCAACCAATTGCAATGTTTTTTGGCACACAGACAACTGGACAACTGGAATAACATATAGGCAACTTTTTATCCCGATATTCCTACGGAATACGGACTTACGCGGGTGAAACCGCGGAGCGCAGCTAGTAATACACAAGAGCAAGCATAATTAACCAGGATACTTAAAACCTAATAGAATTCCTAGCCTAATCACAGTGGGAATGACAAAACTCGTCGAGCGAGAAGCGGGCCCATTAATCAGTCTCCGGCCTACTTATGGGGCAATAATTAAAACTGGCCATTTGACGTGATTATTGCCCTGTCTATGCCTCTTAAGGGTGATTGATACTTTCCAAACTCTTACTTTAATTGCGTATTTACGTAGAATTTAAATATCTCCACATAGTTTAACATGAATTTAAGAATATTATACAATCCATAAGAAATGAGAGAAAAGGTTACATAATAGTTTTTATAATTCAATTGGTATAAGTACTTTGTTATTATAGAAGGAAAAGAATCAATTGGATTTATTTAGTAACTAAATTTGTCTAGTTTCTAGTGTCTTGTTAAGTAATCTTTGCTTCGAAAGCTGGACACTTGATAAACATAAACAAATGTGTATGTTTTCTATATTCTCTAAAAAAATATTTACTCTCGTTTTCCAGCCTTCATTATAGTCGCTTTGTATAGTTTACATTTAAATAGACATATTATCTCCATGTTAAACCATTCTCTACCCTCATATAAATGAACTTAGTCACAATGTCTTTCAATTGTCTAACTGATGTTATGCTGAAAATGCCTCTTCCAAAGCCTAAATGAAGCTTCAAGTACCACACTTGTCAAACATAACATTTTCACAGTAGCTCGACCGGTTTTGAGCAAACAATTCATCCCAGAGCTTCGACAAACAACGTGTCGTGGCCTTTATTTTCCCCTCGTACTGATCTGTGTCACAGATTATGTAGTTAACTAGATGATACATACGCAACAATGTTGTCAGATTCTATGGACAGCAAAGCAATAAGTGCTAATATTATTTGCCTCTGCTTTTTCCATTGTGGGAAAAAACAGGTATGTAGGTCGTCTAGCCATCACTTAAAACTGAACATCCTACTTCCTACTAATATTATAAATGCGAAAGTTTATAAGGATGTGTGTGTGTTTGTTGCTCTTTCACGCAAAAACTACTGAACCGATTGCAATGAAATTTAGTACGTAGACAGCTAGACAACTGGAATAACATATAGGCAACTTTTTATTCCGATATTCCTACGGGATACAGACTAACGCGGGTGAAACCGCGGGGCGCAGCTAGTATAATATATAACAAAAATATAATAATATTAATAAACGTGTGAATCCAAGCGAAGAATTGCTATCGATATATCATTGACCTACGGAACGCTATGCTTTCATACAAATGTCAGTTTGCCCCATCTAGTTAAGCATGTCTACTGTCTACATACTGAGTAATAGTAGGCTACCTAATGCGACATAAATCTGGATAGACTTCATTCAAGATACGTATAAACGCGGCAAATCGGCTTACGGTCTGAACAAGTAAAGTGTAGGTAAAAAGCTCGATTCAACAACGTAACTTTATGTTCTTGCTAACCACATATATTTTGATTCTTTTTCGCCATCGCCCTGCCCTGTTCGTTGTTAAACGTATTACTTCTGTTCCTTCAGTTCTCGTAAATGACTTACGATACTTGCAGTCAATAGTAAATTTATTCTATCTATTATTATTCCTTATTTATCCCAAGGTATCATTTCATCGGGATTAAAAAATCCTATCACCGAAGTCGGTTCTTGCCGTTCGGTTTAGTAAGTAGTAGTAGTTTAGTTGAAAAGTCGGTTTCATCAAAATCCCTTCTGTAGGTAAGCGTGAGTGACGGACAAACATCCAAACAAACTAATTTTCACATTGTTTAGAAGTAATAAATTTAAGACCACACTGACTGTAGTGCTGACAAAGTAAATTTCTACGTATTATTTAAAAAAGTTTGTTCATATATCTGCTATGTTATTTCTTTCTTATGAACTAGATAAAAAGCAGCGTCAGGTTCATCCCTGGCATAAGCCAAACTAGATCCTTTTTGGTGATTCTCTGCGACATTTTATTACATTGTTCTATTTCTCTTCTCTTTTTTCATATAATTAATTGTGGCTGGTTGAATAAATTCTCTTTATTTATTCCTTCCATCTGTCAAATAAATTGAAATTGAAAGAGTCGAAATATAACATCGACAAACTATTTTCTCCTATCATCGTATAAATGTACATGTTATATAAATGATCAGTCGGAGTACAAGTACCAGGGGTATCATAACCACATTCCGCAATATTTACGAACGGTGGCACAATTTGAGCGGACCTCGTCTCTGCAAATTGTGCCCGCCAGCTAAACGTCCCACTGACGACTAAATGACTTTCTCGGAACGCCAACTGAGCTTCAGTAATGTTATGTTCATGAACCGTGGAGAATGACTTGGGAACCGAATGTTTTATTGGACATTATGTGGTTGAGGGTGTCTAAATCTTTGGCAGTTTTACATAGATTGCGTGGAACAGTGCTTGGTGTTCATTTCGAATTCTAAACCTTAAAATTTTCAGAACTAGGTTAGAGGTCATGAGGTAAACAGTCAAATGGAGAACCTCCTTTTTTGAAGTCGGTTAACAAAAGAACCACATGGCAGAGACATTTCACTAAAATTAAGGGACCAATAACAGAATAACTACGCTTAATTCAAAACTTAAACCAACTAATTGAAACTGATCCATTATATCGAAATGTTTTAACGTACACCTCATAAACAAAACCGACGACCTCATAAACAAAATTGACCGCCTCCTTGGTACAGTGGTTAACGCGTGAGCGTAGAACCAAGGGGCAGGACCCCTCCAGGGGCAGGTTCGATTCCCGGTGGGGACGCACAAAAAAAATGTCTCGGTCTGGCAGGACACAGAAGGCTGATCACCTACTTGTCCCTAAAGAAAATCGATCAGTGAAACGAATGTACATCATCTGCCCCATACCCCACTAGGGGACACGGGACTTCACACTTTCATAAACAAAAACACGTATGCAACTCATAGCTCTGAAATCAAACAACAATCGATACAACATGTAAATATAGAACATGAGTACGAGATAAGGAATCCAAATCTCCAAAACGTAATCAACTCGCAGCGTGGACCAGTTCTACAATTGATTGCCTGCAGCCAAACGCCTCACTATGACGAGTTACGCCCTCGCGTATTCTTATATCAAAGTGAACATATAAATTGTTTTGCGTTTGATATATTTATGGCGTCATTGGAGCGTTTTTCTCAAGGGACAAGCCTTGACGGATGGTCCGATGTGTTGAAATAATTCTGAGAAATAATCTAGAATCCTTACGCTGAGATTCAATATCAATATCTATATCTAATAGATAACGTTTTCGAATGCATGGCAGCTTTTAGTCACTTCGTCGTTCCTACATACTTAAATAAGGAAGCGATGTATAACGAACTATTAATGCTAATTTGGAAAATTTGAATTGAAATCAAATATTGAAAGCGGCAGTAAGACGCATCATGCAATCCAGTGCTGTAGATCTGAGTTACTTAAAGTATTTGTTATCTGTTAAAAAAAACGCGCCAAAATACAGAAAAAAAAATTGAATTCTAAAATTCTAAAAATGTCAACTGAGAACATTGAACATTGAAAATCGAAACTATGTAAATAATGTTCACTTTTTAATGCAGTAAAATTTTTCAAATAATTTAGGAATGTTATGCTTAAAAACTAGTGATTATTTTGATTTGATTTTAAATTTCGTTTTATTTATAAATACAAAAAATGAAATAATTTACAACAGCTATTATCACCAAAATAAGTTATAACAATGTGTATTCATACCATATAAAAAACAAATATTGGCTTTATGGAACTAACCAATTCTGTACTGTCTGTTCTGTCCGGTTGAGCGCAATTTCGTCATTTGCTCCCTTTTAAATTATAAAAAGTATATTACTTCACCATAAAAAGTGAGTCATTATAAATATGAGTGATGAGACTCCAGGTAAGGAAATAAACTGCTTTTTTAAATATCCTGTTTTGATCGGTAATAATTTGGGTTCTTTCCTCAGGCTACGAAAATTACAAATATGTCGATTGTAAATCATACCCTATCCCGATATTCTTAGAATTGATTTTCAAATGCAAATTGGTTTTAGACAAATGAAATGTTTTAGTAGTAGCGATATATATTTATCTACGTTAATTTATTTCGGAGAATAGTTTTTGGGTCCGTAGGCATCTAGATGGAGTATAAAAACGGTGAAATTATAAATGGATAACCGCTGTTAAAATATAAAATTAATAATGTTTATGTTTAATATGACTATTAGAAAATTTAGAGTCTAAAACAGCCTGGTAGTAATCAAATGAAATCCAATTAATTGTAATAATTGAAGATTATGGTCATATGGTCACACAAGATAGAAGTTATGTCATCTATCTATTGTGACATGTACACATCTTACATCCCATATGGTGAAATCGCAAAATGTTCTTTTAAAAAGTTAAATGTAATAATCATAATAGAGGTATGTTCTTTTTGGTAAAGAAATATGAAATTAGTTTCAGACATAAAAAAATATTCGCCTATCTGCTACATAAAGTCTCATCGAAATGTACAACAACGACGATCCGAGAAAATCTATTCAATTGTTTATTCATTACTATTGAATATACCTACATTATTAAAGTTATAGATTATAGGTTCATAAAGAAATCCTTTACTTTTATGTCTTTGCCCCAACCAGCCGCTCATTTCGACTCTCCAGGGGCTTATCTCATTTTCCGTCCAGCTAATAAATTATCTGTAACCGTTATTAACTTATTCCAAAACAAACGTGTACGAGCTTATAAATTTAATTCCCATAGTTTATTGCGTACATATTTCAAACAACCAAACTTGACCTGGCTTTTGAAAAGCTTTGGCTGAGGGCCGGCCACCTGCGGGTTACTCAGACGTTTTCTTTTTTATCGATAATTGATTTTTAATGGTTCATCCGACACGACGTGATCGGAAAGGTCCCTTTGTGAATACTTAACTTTTTGTGCGCGTGAGTGCTAATGCATTCGACACTGCCTGCACTTATCGATATATTAGGCTAGTTTATTTGGGGGCTCCGTTTAAAGTACTATTGATAACATTTGTGGCGTCTCTTATATAATCTTAACTTAATGGTTGTCATAGTCTGAATTTCAAAAATGAATATTTTTGTTAGAGAACTGGAGGAAGAAAAGGCATTTGCCAAATGAGTCCACTTCTCTTTCCCTGTTAGATACCAGGGAAGGAG
The DNA here is from genome assembly GCF_012273895.1 of Zerene cesonia. Classification (NCBI taxonomy): domain Eukaryota; kingdom Metazoa; phylum Arthropoda; class Insecta; order Lepidoptera; family Pieridae; genus Zerene; species Zerene cesonia. Next base: position 8,521,883 of record NC_052115.1, on the reverse strand, counting down.
AAGTGGGCTCCTATATAGCATAACCTAGATAGGTTTCTACTTCTAAAAAGGTGTTCACCCCACCCATAGAAGAGCCCAACTTTGTAAAGATGCACTTCCGTAATGAAAATTAAAATCGTAAGAAACATACGTACATGACGTAAAATTCTCTTAATGACGTAAAATTACTACTGTATATACCTAGTCTATACTATATATCTTACTGGAAACTTTATAAAGTATCAAAAATTAAGCATCAAACTCTAAATATGACTTAATTTATTGATCCAATAATATTCTCAATAAAAAATCATTGATTATAAATCTTAATCTTAATAGGAAACGTCAATTTATAAATTCCTTAAAATATTGAATCTAATCAAAGATTATTAGGTGTTTCATAAATATTCTATTCTAAACCAAAACCATTGATTTAAACATCAATATATCAGAAGCGATTAATACATCGTTAATCATAAAAATACCATACATTTTCCGTTTGGGAATACTGTAAGCATAAAAATTCTTATGTCTATGGAAATACCCACTATATTATAACATTTTATGTACATTGACTGGATTTAAAAAGGTTCCAGCGAGTTCAAGTCGGTACTTGTTTATTATCAAACCGTAAATACCTCCACAATTTAAATTTTACGACAATATTTAATGTGTGTAATCAACGATATAAAAGGCGAAAGGCTTTAAACTTTTAGTTTAAAGCCTTTCGATGATATAACCATATATTCAATTGTATAGCTATCAAATCTCGCTTGATTTATTCGCTTTTTGTACAGCTTTCTTCTTCTTTCTTCAAACGTTTTGATAAATTATATTTGAAATTTAAAAGGCCGAAATTGTGTTAATCGTGAGAATACTAGATCCGTGACCATTAGCATATAAATATGAGGTTAATCATATTTAAATAATCTACATATTCAATGACGCAAAATATAGAAATGTTGTTTTGTTTGCATTTAAGAATTCATACAATAACTTTCACGGTTGTGTAAGCTCATTTTTAACTGACTTCATAGAGGAGGAAGCTATCAATTAGGGGTGAACCGATTTTCATTTTTTTTTATCTGAATGTTGATTTCATTTTAGTCTAGATCTGACAATTAACAGGCGGTTTAGTTTTTTGTTAAAAATTAATTATAAGTCAGTATTTTCTTTACGATATTTAGATAACAAAATTTAAATTAACGCTAAATCATATTTAATTTAAACGCAATAATCAAAGATGAATCGGCAATAAATTGATTCACTATCAATTTTCTCAATTTTTATTAAATATAAATACTCTACACTCACATAATCATCAATTTATCATAAACATATCACATAAACGATGCTACATTCCAATTAAAACCATTTTTAGCATAATTGTGATAAACTTCGGAAAAATGTCTACCACCGCGACCAGACATGTCAAGTCGTCAAACTCGGCGAATATTCTAATGTGCAAACAATGGTGGAAAGTGTGTTGGATGTATGGAGACCAGGAGAAATACTATAGACAGTTATATGGTAGACGAAAAATAAACACGATGGACAGAGGCATGTTCGACAACACAGATTTAAAACGACCTGGTGCTCAGATAACTGAATTGACGGACGACTTCTTCCAAGACAATGTCACACAAAATCCCGCGCCGGATGAAACGAAAGAATGGTTCGGAGCCGAATCTGAACCCATTTATGGCTTCGAATGGCAAAACGACCAAAGAAGAAAACCAATTAACTTGTACGATTTTAAAGATATACTGACGGACGATAGTCACAGTCTACCTCCAGACGATAGAGTTGTAGATTCAGATGAACAGATACATAGAAACGGTGATGTTATTGGGAAAACGTCTAGAACAGTCTCCAGGACGAAGAAAGGCGCAGTAGTTACAGAAGAAACCGAGATATGTACTGATGGAAGGACGACAGCAAATCTTAGGTTTCATCGATCCACAGTTAAAAGTGCTCCTAATAAAGTGAAAGAAGTTCTTCAACCGTTGAAAGAGGATGCAGTGTTGAATGAGTGTTCTAGGAAAAAGTGTGTTGGTGACACTTTGACGACTACTACGACTACGCTAGTGACGGTGACGCAGCAGATGGTGACGTGTTGCAATGAGTGAGTATTTTATTTTTATCTTTAGATCTGTAGCTTTGAATATTTTTTTGTGATAGTTGGCAAAGGAGCTGATGGGTCGCCTGGTGGTTAGCAAATAGAACTGTTAATAATAGAACTGAATAAGGGAAGTAGGTATGAAGGGTGAGGAAAAGGATGCGGACCTACAGCTTCCACATTCCCTGAACGAAAGTCAGTATCACGGGACTTTTTCACACCGATCGTCAAGGGGCTTTGGTACCTTTCCCGGTGCGAGCTGGCCCAATTCTTGCCAAAGTGTGCTCGACTCCCACACTCATAATAGGTACATGTTATATTTTAATAACAATCTATCAGTTAAATAGATGAAGCTGCTTTATGCCATACACAGATATCTATCTCTGATACATGAAGTCTACTTCACCTTATATGATACAGCTTTTAACATTGATAATATTAATAAAAATTTTGAGATATCACTTGCGATTCTTGATCTATTATAGTACCTGTTTTAGCACATTCAGTGCATTATATCGACCATCCTTATATAACAGCTTTCATACGTGCAATTATAGACTATACAATAACATTTTACACCTGTCATATTCCTATAATTATAGTCTGTGGTTTATATAAAATCATACAGTCGTAGACGCTTTATAACTCAATTAGTGGTGGAGTTTTGCGCAGTGCGAGTATGCGCGGCATAACAGAGAGGTGCGTTTGCCTGATACGAAAAAAAAAATAACAAACATGGCCGCTGGCGGGAACACGACGATGCTATCGTGTCGCTACTGTTTCGTACAGTGCTTTTTCTCTGCTTGATTGATGCGTGTATTGTGAATAAATGATTTATTTAAAAGGTTTTTGCTATGTCAACTCGTACTAATAGTTCAAACGCTCTTTTTTGCTAATAAAAAATAAACGTATTTAAATATTACAATACAAGTCATGTTAGGTTGTCGTCGATAATTTGTATCGGCGTGATATTTTGACTAGTAGTCATTAAAATAATTATGTTTTCACATACCAAAGAACCACTGTTAATGTATTTGACCGCCAATATATCAGGTAGGCCACATAACATATTATAAACATGATTTCATTTTTAAATTAAACATAACATAAATGATAAAATATTGACATCGTTCTTATTAAACCCGGTCATAAAAACTGCAAAAAAGAACCTCAAAATGCGAAATAGCTCAACAAATTGGACTGGACATTAGCAACATATATCTTCTGAAAAGTAAACGCAGCCGCGGGCGTAAATTAGCAATTAATATACAAATTGCACGCACCACGTTCAAGATTGGCATTTACATATGCACATTAATAACCTACTGCGACTGTTTTGAAATTTTAATTGCAATATTATGAAAATTGGTATCGATTACAGGCGTCTGATCTGGACCAAACTATATTTTATAATCAGGATTCGATCTAACAAGTTTGATTTCAGAACACTGCAATCAAATGAAATAGAGTTTTCTAGAAATGAAAACAATCGAATACGAATATTCAATTTTCAAGGAGAATACTCGAATTCCGTAATAGTTTGATAGAGAACAGGATAACGTCAAAAATTATTAACATATCTTATTCATACATACGTTATTTTTACGAAAATTTAATGCAATTAACGCTTCACCATTCTGCCTTTCTACATGTGACATATGCCAATCCGCACTTGGCCAGCGTGGTGGATTATGGCCTGAGCGTAGTGGATTACGGCCTCATATGTGTCCCAGCAGTGGGAACATATATGGCCTGATGATGAGTTCTTATTGTCTATAGACAATAAGAACTATTATTAGCTATTTATAGCAATATCTATAAAAAATATTTTGTTAAAAGAGTGATGAAACTTGAACCATAACTTTATGAATATACTAGCTAGCTGTTTGCGGTTTCGCCCGTGATACGTATACAGCCCATGTCATATATATGCATGGCATATAGCAGTGAAACTGCATTTCGCATGGTGAAAGAATTTTGCGTGAAAACGTAACGAACATAGAAAAATACAAGTTACCTATTTATAATATTAGTGTAGACTGGAGACTAATTCAATGCTGAGTGCATCGAATAAGTTTTCCCATACAAATATGCATTGACTAACTGAATATATTTCGCAATCTGATAACTCGCGCTCCACTTTTAATTAATTACTGTAATTATATTAATTTGCATGCAGCTAAATGGAACGGCAGTATGCGCATGTCTCTCCATAAGGAGAACATTTATTGCTAATTCTCCAACTATTTTTTTTTCTTATCGCCCATTAATCTACTATATAAAAATAAGTCGGGTTTTCCTTCCTGACGCTATAACTCCAGAACGCACGAACCGATTTCCACGGTTTTGCATTCGTTGGAAAGGTCTTGGGCGTCGTGAGGTTTATAGCAAAGAAAATTCCGGAAAAATTTCAACAGAAAAGCGGGAAAAACGAAGCCATCTGGTGGCGAAACGGAGTTCGCCGAGTTTGCTAGTTTGCTATAAATATGCGGTCGGTAATGGAAACTATATTTCATTATATTGAATTAACTAAGATATGTAAGTATATATTTTCAAATTTAAAAGGAAGGTTCTCATTTCGACTGTGTTTGATTGGTTTGTTATCTCATAACTGTCGGCTAGGTGAATCGACATTGATGATTCGTTTTCATTTGAAAGCTGATGCCTTTCGTGTAGACCCGTTAAATTTTTGTGCGATTCAATTTTTTGTAGATACTGTAAAAACAATACGAATATTCTTAAAAAAGTATATAAAAACGGTTGTCTGGTTGAGATGGCTTTTAGCCATAAGGCCGCCATTTGCATACTAGTTTTTGTTAAATTTTATTTCTTTTTTATATTTTGAAAGTGTGCAAGTGAGCAATAAAGAATAAATAAATAAAAATGGCTGAGTATATAAAATAGGAACAAAAAAAAGAAATTTAAATTCTCATCCGATAAGCTTTATCCTCATTTAAATATTACATGTTTTACCATTACAATTATAACCATGAATTGAAGAGTATGTACCAGTTCTAATCAGTTAAAAACGTGTCTTATCTGAATTTCAAGTAAATTTAGGAGCCTATATCTATCTTTGTTTATCTCAGTACTCATTAAAATATTAATGGTTAGATAAAAAAATAAACTAGACGAAACAAAATTCTTGTGGCCTATAAAATAAAATAGATTATATCTTAATATTTATCATATATAATAGTAACTGTGTAGCGAAACTAAACTTCTATTGATGTTAGCGACAGTAACTCTACATGTCTGTCTCTTTTTCACGCCTAAACCACTTAATCGATTTGGTCGCAAACATAATTTAAGTACCGAGATACGATATTTATCTAGGAAATCTCAAAGTCAACACTTTTTAGTAAATAAATGTATAACACTAAAGTCAATTGGAGAATAGTATTGACTAGATTCAATATTGCCTAGACACAGGTAACATAATACTGTGGTAAGGTCTAGGTAAGGTTTAATTCAACTATATACATACTAGCTGTAACCCGCGGCTTCACTCACGTGGAACCGGGGTAAAAAAGCCTATATGCTTATATAGACTAGAATCTATCTCTGTACCAAATTTCATCCAGATACGATAAGCTGTTTTTTGTCTGAAAGAGTAACAAACGTTCATACATCCATCCATACATACTTACAAAATTTAGCGTTTATAATATCAGTAGGATTATGTGGGCAACCGGGTGAGTCGCTACGGCTTCCTTCCTCCTTCCTGCACATGTTATGCACCGTGATTCCGCTTGCTTTTAACATAGGAAATTTAATCGAACGTCTATAAAGAACTGATAACATGGTGTAATTAAGAATTTTATTTACTTGTGGGTAAATATTTTTAAAGATACATATTACTTGATGAAATCAGCAGGAATGATAGTTGAAAAACTTATAACTTTCAATTTTTCTCCATTAAAACCCAACCTATCCTAATCAAATCTTAAAAAATGCTCGAGTTTTTATAAAATGTTTACAGTTAGCAACAGATTTGTCCATTCATTCTTATTTACATAAATGCAATAAATAATCAACAAATAAATATACCACAGATAACATAATACTCTATGTACTATGATTAAGCAAGAGATAATTGTTTATTATATGAGAACTCAAAATTGGTTATTACAAAGGAATGCATACTCTACGCCACAGATTATAAACAAGTCGATTTGGTGCGTGCGCGGGGGCTATAAATTGGACGGATGTAAATTATGAGATGCGCAGGCGCAGGGTAGTGATGTTGTGTTATCGAAGTTTATTGTTTATCGATGTACGGTAAAGATTAAATGAGTTATGAATATTAAAGAAAATTAATAAAATATTAAAAGATTAATGCATATTATTTATCTTTTGTTGTGTTGTTATTTGTGAAACTTTAAAAACTGTGTTATTTACACAGTTTTTAAAGTTTCACATTATGTCTTATACATATTTATCAGCACGAATATTGCTATTAATTATTATGTAGTAAGTTCATTGTTTGTAGTATACTTAATTAAATAAAATACCTGTATTCAAATATACCTGAAGCGTACGATCGCGCTATGGTTCAAAATGAAACATTGACAGTATCAAACGATTTCATAAAAACTCGTATTCGTAGCAAAGTAAGAATTCAAGATGGAGGTCGAATCACATCAATCAATCATTCACATTAATCACTTGAAAGGATAGTCTAGAGCTTTGAGTGTGGGAGTGTGGGTGTCGAGCATGCTTTGACACGAACTGGGCCAACTCTCATCGGGGAAGTATCACACCCCCACTAAGATAGGAGTGAATTAGTAGCGTGCTACTACGCTACTATTCATGTATTTCGTTCTATTGATGGGAGAATCGGAGGCTTATATCCTTTTTCTCACCCTTGTCAGTCTAATTCCCGTTGTCAATTCTTTCCTTATCCCTTACCTCTTAAAAGCGGGTAACATATTTGAAGAGATGCTACCTCTGCAATCATGGATGGTGGTGATCGTATCCCATCAGGCGATCCACCTCAGTTGCAGTATAACAAAACCACCGCTAAAATAGATTAGCTATAGCGAATAAAATTTACGGAATGTTGTTATCGATAAAAGCGCAACACTATCGACATCAAAGACACGATAACGTCGGCCGAAGGATACAAATTGCGGGCCTAATGACAATTTCTCTAATTGAATGAATAAATGATGGCTGCATGTAATATATTAGGTTCTTACATAATTGGATGAATTATTGTGGTACTGTTATAATTACCATAGTGTGTAATTAGTATTTATTAATGCTAATATAATGAACGGTCGGATAAACCGATAAATTTTTAAGAAAATAGTCTTTTTTTTAAGTAAATATATAAAATAGGCTGAGTTTCACATTATTTATTCATATGTGTGTGAAATAATGTCTATATCTAATGTCACTTAGAATTTTGTTAAAACAAACATTTCACATTTTAAAATCGTAAACTGTTTTTATGTCCGTTTTCAAAGGCGTTTTTCTTAATTTTAACAAAGTCTCTATATCCTATACCAAAAAAACACAATACTTGGTACGCTAGTACCTATTAATAGAATATACACTAAAAAGGGTCCAGACAAAAATTGTCAATCAAACGTAAATAACCAATCCACTTAAATCGTACGACAACATTCGTTCAACAGACTAAGCAGTTCACACTTCCCTCCTTTTGTGTCCCTCTCGCACTTATCTAGAAACAATTCGTTAGAGGGAGACGGCTGTGTTGAATTTCACAGTGGCCTGTTATGTTTGTCTGTTTGTCTAACTCTCGAAGGTTTACTGCAGGTGGGTTAAGTGAAATGTTAGTGGGATATTGCTTTTAAAATCACTCGTGTTTACTTTCTATGGAGTATGGATTGGAATGTACTTACATCTTATAAATATAAGGTTATGTATCTAAATGTATGTGTCTGTTATGCTTTATCGTTTGTGCTCAATGGATTTGGTTGAATTTATTTATTTATTGATGTACCAAAGATGGCTCAATTTTAAATATATTCAAAATTTCAGATATAAAATTTTATTTTCATTCTAAATTGGCCTCTAATTATAAGTACATACAGCACTCATCATTCAAACATTGAATTGAATATTGGTAATGTATAGAAAATTACCTAATTCATAAGAAAAAAAACGGTAATAAGAACGATAGAAATACAATGTTGTCATAAAAATGGCTCGATACAGAAAATTTTGATATAGATTAAGATGATATCTGTGAATGATGAAAAAAAATATGTATTAAGAAAATGTTATAGACAAAAGAGGCAATGATATATTTATTGTGTTCAAAGTGAAATTGGTTCCTAAATATTTCATAAAACACAACATTTTAGGGTATTATAAAACTTCAAGAAAGATACGTAAGTGATACTTTTACCTTTGCTAACCTATAGTTTAGAAGGTACACATAAACAGATAAATAGACCACGCGCGAAGCCTGGTCACGTTGCTAGTGTTGGATAATAAATACAGATAATTGGCGGCATGTAGCTCATTACGCGCGTAAGGCAAGCGGAGTATGCAAGTTACATAAGTCGCCCTATATGGTCTTAGCACTAGGTGGTGCTAATTTCTAATTGAAATTCTTAAAATAAAATACTAAAACATTGTTGTAAAAATTTATACGATATTCCTATTTCCTATTATATTGAACGTCTATAACTTACGTGGTTAAAATTTTAATTTAAAAACAACTTTTTCGAAACGAATTTAAAACGTAATTATAACAACAAAACAATAACATAATAGAATATGGCTAAATCTCTTAATCTTCTGTATATAGAAGAAATAAAATGTTGTTCGTTAGTCTCGCTAAAACCCGAGAGTGGCTCAGCGGATGTTGATAATTTTGGTTTTCATTCATTCGTAATCCAGGGAAGGTTTAATGGTAAGAAATATAAAGAAAAATGCATCACCAAACTTTGTATGGCGTTGCGAAGTTCGCCGGCTCAACTAGTAATTAATAATATATAAATAATATTATATAACCCTCATAGGAGGCCTGTCTCCCAGCAGTGGGAACATATATATAGGCTGATGATGATGATGATGATGATGATGAAATAATATTATGTCCAAAGTGTAGATAGAGCCATAAACATAAAAAATGATACGAACGTTAAAGCTTGATTAATTACGAATACTTAACATTATTATTCATAATCTTATAGAAATATTTAAACCAACACACACAAATTACAAGATAATAGTATAAGAACACGCAAAAGAATATTTCCTATATTCTACATGGAACTAACAGTATTTTTAGAGAAAAATAATATTGTTTATTTATAAATTAAAGATTTTTTAACGGATTTTAAACGCGATTTATTCATTCTATTATCTCATTGTCTTTAATTACTAAATGTGTAATACGCGTGAAATCAAACAAGCCAAATACTATAAAATTGTATACTTTTTGTGAGTGCTGTTCCGGGCACTCAGGAAACCTGTAGCTTTAACAGCTGCAATATTTTGTTGTGGTTACCATTTCAAAGGTCAATTGATTATCAACAAGAGCTTTAATGACAGTAAAATGAATTAATTATAAGTAAATATTGTTACACAATATGTAGACTTTAAAAAAGATATAATATAATACAGTTATTAATATACATTAACAATAACTACTAAGGATATAAAAAAAAGCTTATGACCCTACTTCTAAATTAACTCATACTCATTGCAAATCTACTATCAACTCGTAAGACATTAACAAAATACAATAAACAAAGTATTCGAAGGCTAGCTATAGCCCAAACAAACCTGTCACATCGTCATATTAGTTAAAACATACCATGTACGCCAGGACAAGTTTTTGTCGCCTCTTGCAATAAAAGCGATGCTATATGTAGCTACCTCCGCGCATGCGTGATGTAATTGTAGTATATATGTTATTGCCGAGTAATAAAAAGGCATTTTTAACACGCTTTTATTAGCTTCACCTGTAAATTTATATGTAACCAAACCCTATACTCGATTTTGATCCATTTAAGCGGACAGATTTACAAAATTTGTACACTGATTAAGAATCTGCCAAAATATTATACTTTCATAAGGTTATCTTATCGTCTCCATTCGCATTGTTGAGCAAGTAAGTCAAATGAGTAGATTCTATCGTTAAGGTATATTTTCAAACTGTGTTATAATTCCTGTGTGTATAATTCCCATTAATAACAACTGCCGCCCGCGTCGGTCGCGTGGTTCCTGTATAAACAGTAGTCTATGCGTATATAGACTATAATCTGTCTCAGCACCAAATTTCACTGTCATTCGAACAGGTTTTTGCGTGAAATTGTAATGAACTATCCAATCTCACAATTTTGCATGTTTGCAATATTAATATAGAAGAAATGGAACAAAGACAAGCTATTTAAAACTGAAATAACTATTAATAGTTCGCCGACATGTCTCTTCGCCTGGGCATTATGAAAAATGCCTCTATTTAATAGTTAATCCTTAACAAATACATTATATGAGATAGCAAAAAGATTTCATACGGTTTTCGGTTGGAATATCGCGTTTATATTCATAGCACGATACACAGTTATTTCTATTGTGAGGTTTTATAAAGCCACACCCTGATTCGGCTTATGAAATAAATAAATATAACCTAAATATATCGAAAGTTAGATTTTAGTATCAAAACGATAAAACAGGGTCTAGATATTTGTAGGTACGTATACAGCTTTCATGCTAAATGTTACTTTCTTTCCATAAATTTTTATAGCATTCAGATGAATCCGCAACCACACTATACTTCTTGCTATATTATTTTTGATCTATATTGTATGAGATACTTAATAGGTTAATATTGTCCGCACACATGTGTGAAGCTACTGCAGTGTAATAATGAATGTCGGTTTGACTCACACACAGCGATCGGATCGCATGACCTTGCGCACGCGCCGTGACCGATACGCTTCCGTGGCAACCGATTTGGGATTATAGAAACAGCTACTATATTGTTGTGATCGAAATATGTATTTATTTAAGCACTGCTGTGCTCTAGGCATAACTGTAAGCTTTACATTCAATACGATAGAAAAAGAGTTAGACGGGCGAAGATTAACATTATAAATATAGTTTAATTATTGTTTTTAACAAAAAACTGAAACACCTTCAAATTATCCGAATTAGGCCAAGCTTAAATGAGACCTTTTTACGTCAAAGCGGGCAACCTAGCTGGTGGTTCGCCTGATAGTACCAGATCACCACCGCCCATGAACATTTGCAGAGGTTGGGGCGCTGCAAATGCGTTGCCTGCTTTTAAAGAATAAAGAATAATAAAATGAAGGAAAGTACACACAGTAGAACTACCCAATTGGTCTTATATAAATGTATATGTATGGAAATTATATAAACCTGTCGATCCCCAACAGGATAAGAAGGTAAACTTATGAACATATTGTATTGTTACGGATCCTATATAGGATAGAGTTTGACGTAACTCTGTGCGTTTATAAACATACAGGTGATACTAATAATAATATGTTAAAATCAGATATAAATATTTCTACTCAATGGATTTAATATAAAATAATATTTTACATTGTTAAGTGATAGAAAAACTACCTCACTCGACGGACTATGAACAGTCTAATAAATTGTATTTATTTATCTCTTACTTTTTAATCAAGTTCACCTTGTAAATGAGTACTTTGCGTGTGACCCACTAATAACTAAACGATGCGATCTATTCTCATCTTTGAGATCATATCTTAGTAGTGTATATCTTTTTTACTAAAAGAATTTAGTTGAAACTTTTATTTTTAAAGGTATTAATTTATTAAATGTGTTCTCAAATAACGGTAGTCTATTTCGTAAATTTAAATAGCATATTAACCATATTATGATACTTTAACCTCCCGAAAATGTTACGATATTATAATGAAATGCATGCGGCATATCGCATTTCCTACTTTTTCATTATATTTAGCCTATACTGTTCCACTACTCGATACAAAACTGCCAATATCCCTTGCGGGCTTTTTTTCTGTAACATAGAAGCAAATACTCAACTATTAAATAAACCTCAACCATTATAATCACGTTTTGGATGTATAAAAGTCCACCTACCATGGCTCCATGCCACGATATATGTATTTAAACTAAAACTATTATTATTAAAATAAACTTAGTTTAGAAACGACTTTGAATAGTCATTAAACAGAAAAAATAAATTAGCATTTATTGGTACTTATGTAAAAATAGCAATATTCACAAGGAGACACGACGCTCCGTTTAAAAACAACGGTATACATTTCCAGTTAACAGATAACATCTTGTTATTTCAATAATAATTGTTTGAAACCGGCTTACGTTGTTTCATTTGCCACATTTAGTATTTGTCACAAAGCAGGCGAGGCAGCGGCTTTATTCCCGCTTAAAACTCAAACACAATAATAATAATATATTTGTTCAAACTATTTTCAAAAACGCTTTTGAATCATCATTTCACGTAGATTATATATTGTGTGCATAAATATCAGGATCATCCGGTTTCCCCACTCACCATACGAAACGCAGTGGCATGCCACTATTTCACGCCGGTTTCCTGTGGGGGTGTGCACTTCCCCGGTGCGAGTTATCCCAATATTAATATATAATAAAATAGCCCAAAATTGAAGTCGGCCATCCATTTGTAGAGGCGACCTTACGCCCAAATGTTCATAAGCGGTGGTAGCGCTTACCATCAGACGAGGCAACCAGCTCCAAGGCCAACGATGACATAAAAAAATAGTTCTATTCACTTACTTTATTACGGTGTGTTTACCACAAAATTGCTACAGGTTATATGCAACTCGCTGATCGCTTATCGCAGCATTCTATCAGGTTTCTAAAAGAAAGGACGTACTGTAATAGATTTTGTGTAAACTTGTGTATTTAATTACTGTTTTATCTCGATGTCGTAGTAATGAGCTTCTTGTCTGTTTTACATTTTTATTGGGTTTTATATGAAGGAAATCTTTATTGTTATTCGCGATGTGGGTAATGCAATTGGTTTTATTTTATTGAGATGGAGTTGGTGTGAACGGTGGGAATGTTTATGTGAATAATAATTATTATGAAGTAAATAATGTATTTATTTCAAGGTTTATATATGTCATGTTATTGCTATGATCGTTTGAAAAACACTTGCGCCAATTGTATACTATCCTAAAATTGGCGGCTGGAAACTATGTAGCAAGGTGGATTATCATGACCATAAGTTTTCATTTTTATTTTAAAGCTAAGCTAAGCTTGAGTTAGCTGTTACAAAGCGAAATCTAAATGATTGATCAAAGATTAGTCTAGAAATTATTGAAAGAAATAAATGATTTTTTTTAATATGATTTTTTTTATGTACTTTTACTAATTTCACATTCCTTCTTCCAGGTAAGTTCCAGCAACTCAATGTGTGGTGAGCAGGTGTTAAGCGTTATCTTTATTATTTATACAATAAACTCGTTTGTTTGACCAACCAACTGGTTAGTCACAAGTGGTTAATGGTTAGCGTCCCCGCCCATGAATATAGGCATGCCTAGTGGTGTACGTTTAGCATTTGAATGTTATTTCTATATATTAAAATTATTTAAATTGAAATAACTCAACATAGTATTTTACTAAGAGCTATATATTACTAGTGTTGAGGTTGTTAAGAGTATTTATTTAGTTTATGAAGTCTTAACTAGAGGACCTAGCTGTCCTTTTGATATTTTCGATAAAAATATAAAAAGCCTTGGTTTTAATTCATATAATTGTGAACGTATTTATTGTAAGGTGCTTTTTCAGAATCAGTTGCAATTTAATGTAATGACGCTGCACCGCAATAAATTCCATAATAAGTTTAATCCAAAAGGATGCCGTATAACAAACAAATAGCTGTTATATAATGAAAATCTTAATATTTATTAAAGTAAAGCTCAAACGATTTTCTCGTATTTTTACTCTACACTTTCCAAATCTTTTACCCAACGAACTTTTAAAAAATAACCGTATTTCTATTTTTAAAAATCTTTATTTTTCCCACATAAAAATTAACAAGGCATAATTATGTTAACGTCTCACAAGCGCCTGATGATATCGATACAAAAAACATAAACAATATTTTACGTTACCTTCAAGAATTTATAACTGCAAATGATAAATTTATATGAAATCTTGCGATATTTATGAGTGTTATGAAAACGTACACTAAGACTGAAGGTGTTAATCTGGTTATATTTTCTTGGCTTCGTTTAAACGCTGTGAGAAAGACAACTGCTATTCGTAATTTTACATTTGCAGTCTTTTAGATTTTATCGTTTGAAATATTGGTATAACTCGGCAATCGTACTTATTCTTAGTGATGTTATACGTGCGGGTATTTTTATGTTCGTTAGTTATTGCTAAAACCCTGAAATAAATTGTGCCTCATTTAGCATTTTAATTAATCTATGCTTATTTGACAAATTATTTCAGTGATAGATCGCCTGTTTATTGAGGAACGCTATAGGCTATATATGTACCACGAGCGAAGCGGGGCGGACCGCTATATATAAGCTATTGTGTTATATTAAAAGATAGGTTACACTTTCATTGCATCGCGGGCTTTATTCATAGAAATTTAGTTTCGATATTAAAATATTATTAAAAAGCTTCATTGTGAAGCGAATAGATATGTTTTATTGAAATTAATAAACAAAATAATTAAAATAAAGGCACCTAACACCATAATTGGACAACTATCTGACCTTTTATAGGCTCTTTCAAGTGAACGTTATTTCGAATGATGAGTGTAGAAAATTAGTGATTCCACGAGGAATCCACATAGTATAAAACAAAGTCACTTTCTCTGTCCTTATGTCCCTATATATACTTAAAACTTTAAAACTACGCAACGGATATTGATGGGGTTTTTTAGGGGTTAATAGATAGAGTGATTCAAGGTATTTTTGTATAATAACATCTATTAAACGACTCCGAATTTAACGTGTGCGAAGCCGCAGTTAAAAGCTAGGTGATTTATAAAAAATGTTAATGAAATCCCATAAAAGCTACAAAAGAACGCGTGTCTTGTACTGATTAATGAATGTACTATCACCTCGTTTTCATTGACTTCCGATATTATAATTGATGACTAAGTAGTATAAAACAAAGTCGGTGTCCTGCTTCAGAATTTGATGTGGGCTATTTTCTAAAGATACACTCGCTTATAATCAAACACAATATATATATATATATGTATATATATATATATATATATATATATATATATATATATATATATATACTAGCTGCACCCGGCAAACGCTGTTCTGCCTTACTCTTATCGTTTAGTGGTATGAAAAATAGATGTTAGCCGATTCTCAGACCTACCCAATATGCTTACCAAATTTCAGAGGAATCGGTCAAGCCGTTTCGGAGGAGTATGGCAACGAAAACTGTGACACGAGAATTTTATATATTAGATATATATATATATATATATATATATATATATGTATGTATATACCTATATATAAGCTAAATAAGCTTAATCGAATTCCGTCCAGTCATTTTTGCGTGAAAACCGGATAATAGAAAAACAAAAATGTTGAAGATTTTTTATATTTTATTTACACAGATTTTTGTAAGCTTATGTTGTATAATACTAAGTCTCTTATTTAGTTCTTATTCAATGTAAAGTATTGAACTCTCCTAAACATTCGTTATACAACCCGAAACTAAAATAAAACCATTTAATCGTTTCGCGTGTAACAATGAACACACTCACAATAAATGAAATATTAAATTGAAATATAATAGTTTATTATACTCTAAACACATTCCACAGGAAGTAATTAGTTTGGAGCGATGATGTATTACTATTTTGGGATGTTATTAAATCTATGAGATTGGTTGTATGATAGATGAATGTTTTGTGACGATACTTCTGGTTAGCTGCTTGCCCGCGGCTTTCCTCGTGCTTTTTACCATTATCTTACCCGCTTTGAAGTTAAATACCTTTATTGAGGTTTTAGTGAAAAATGCTCAGAGGCTAAGATTCTTTTTTCATGTCATAAGCGGGCAACTGACCTGGTGTTTCGCTTTATGGTAAACAATTACCATTGCCCATGAACATTTACAGAGGTAGACCCCTGCAAGTCTGTTGCCCGCTTTAAAGAGTAAGGGAAGAAAAGATTGTCAATGGGAATAAAGAAATGGACTGGGAAAGGTGGGGAAAAGGACACCTATTAATGACAAAGTAACTCTGTATGTCTACATATAAATACTCTGTTTATCGTTTAAACCAATTAACCGATTGGGCTGAATTTTGGTACCAAGATAACTTGAAACCTGAGAACAGTAAATAGTAGTTTTTTTGGACTACGCGGGCAATGCCACAATGGGAAAACTAGTACCGAATGATTGCGGTACTAATAATATTAAAATATTCCAACGAATTAGTGGATAACGCGTCACCATAGAACCGGGGGGTCCTGAGTTTGATTCCCAGTGGGGACCCACAAAACTAAGTCTCAGTCTGGCTACACAGAAGGCTGATCACCTACATTCATAAAGAAAAGCGATCAGTGAAAGAGATGTACATATATCATCTGCCCCATACCACACTAGGGGACACGGGGCTTTTTTCTATTCAAGTAATTAGTAAGTTTAAACTTATAAACAAACCGAAACCCAGCAACGATACTGACAGCAATTTTGTCCTTTTTATGCGAAAGCTTAACTCTTGCCAGAGTGAGATAACATCATGATTAAATTGTAATTTTATCGCGGTATTTTAAGCCCGACGCAAGCGTAATAAAGAGGCTTCGAAGTGTTATGTTGGAATTGTTTAACTTTTTTACGTTGAAATATCGCTAAAGATTTGACCGCCTCCTTGGTACAGTGGTTAACGCGTGACCTTAGAACCGAGGGGTCCTGGGTTCCATCCCGGTAGGGACGCACAAAAAAAATGTCTCGGTCTGGCAGGACACAGAAGGCTGATCACCTACTTGTCCATAAA
This sequence comes from Zerene cesonia, assembly GCF_012273895.1. Taxonomy (NCBI): domain Eukaryota; kingdom Metazoa; phylum Arthropoda; class Insecta; order Lepidoptera; family Pieridae; genus Zerene; species Zerene cesonia. Next base: position 8,504,814 of record NC_052115.1, on the reverse strand, counting down.
GAAAATCGATCAGTGAAACAGATGTATATCATCTACCCCATACCCCACTAGGGGACACGGGACTTCACTTTTTATCGCTAAAGATTTGAATATTGTAAAGTACGTTATTATCGGTTTCCTCAACTCTATTATCTAATATTCTTATCTTCTACTATATAAAAATAAGTCGGGTTTTCCTTACTGACGCTATAACTCTAGAACGCACGAACCAATTTCCACGGTTTTTCATTCGTTGGAAAGATCTTGGGCTCCGTGAGGTTTATAGCAAAGAAAATTCAGGAAAAATTTGAACAGAAAAGCGGGAAAATAATTTTTCACATACAGCCATCTGGTGGCGAAACGGAGTTCGCCGGGTTTTCTAGTAAATGTATCTAAATAAATTTATATCGATAACATAAGTACAGTTCCGTGTATCCCTTTGCATTGTCTATACTTATATTATAAAGCTGAAGAGTCTGTTTGTTTGAACGCGCTAATCTCAGTAATTACTGGTCTAATTTGAAAAATTCTTTCAGTGTTAGATAATAATTTATTGAGTATAGGTTTAGTCCGGGGCGGACCGCTTGTATAATATTTATTCAACAAAACAATGCCTTGTACCTAATAATATTACTTTGACAAATTATTATCTATTTTGAAGACTTTCTTCTTAAAATCTGACTATTTTCGGTTAGCTAGATTTGCGACTCCACTAATAATAATTACGCTGCTAAGAAAGACTGAATGCCTGTGCAAAATAATCCTACCCTTCTAATCCTACTTCCTACTATCCTATCCCTACTAGCATCCTACTAATATTATAAATGCGAAAGTAAATGAAGAAAATGATACTACTTCGAGCTCAAGAAATATTAGTCGCAGCCTTGGTTTTCTTATATTTATCAGGATATTACAAATCTTTTCAAGCGTTATTAACATACCAAATATCGTCCAAATCAGATCCATAGACTTTAGGTTGCAAAAATCTATACATTAATAATAATAATATTAAACTAAAAATGCAGTCAAATTGATCCTCCTTTTTTGAAGTCGGTATTTGTCTCCAATAAAACATTACGGCCAGCGAGAGGTGAGTTAAGTTGGTCAAGCAGGTTTAATGTGGCCGACCCAATCCTTTAATGCGATTTACGATAAACTCATTTAATTTGACAGTAAGCGTCTCTGCGCTGGTCAATTAGTTTGTAAAACTTTATCGGCGAGCTGAGTTCTTGTGGCTGTCATTGTGACAATGTTACTGTGAGCTTTTTGTGTTGATGAATTATGGCATTTAGAATATAAATGACTTTTTAACGGATCTTAAACGTGATTTATTCTATTATTAACCCGACGTTTCGAACACTTTACAGCGAGCGTGGTCACGGGGCGACTAAGATGTTACATGTCTTGAAGGTCGTACAAAAATTGTTGTTTGCGAACTACCTCCACCTATTTCTCCGCAGTTGGTACGTTGAGTATTTTTCCGGAATTACCGTATCTTAATGAAAGAACGGTATCTTAATGTGTTTTGGTTATAAATCTATGGTAACTCAGATGTTTGTAAACGAAATTGCTTTAAATTCCGCTTATATCTTTTAGTCATCCACGTTGTATACTAAATCAAAAGTGGAAGTGGCAGAACAATTTCTTAATTTCTATGTTTCGTGACATTTTTTTAATAGAGGACTATTATTTGCTTGTTTGTTTAAATACTCGACGATAACAAAGCCATGTCAAAATACATACTAACTGCATCGGAAGTTATCACAATATAAAATAATTAATCTACTATTATCATTATCTTCATAGGCATATTAAGACACTAGCTGTGCCCCGCGGTTTCACCCGCGTAAGTCCGTATCCCGTAGGAATATCGGGATAAAAAGTTGCCTATATGTTATTCCAGTTGTCCAGCTGTCTACCTACCAAATTTCATTGCAATCAGTTAAGTAGTTTTTGCGTGAAAGGGCAACAAACGCACACATCCTTACAAACTTTCGCATAATATTAGTAGGATTATAGTTGGATAGTAGGATGATAAAACTCTTTTTTAGTGTGTAAATATTACAAGCTTACAAATATAAAATATAAAAGCTTATTAGAATATGAAACTTTTTATCCCGTTATTCCTACGGGATACGGACTAACGCGGGTGAAACCGCGGGGCGCAGCTAGTTATTTTAATTTTTTTTTTATGTCATAGCGGGCAACTGAGCTGGTGGTTCGCCTGATGGTAAGCGATCACCACCGCCCATAAACATTCGCAAAGGTAGTACCTCTGCGAATGCGCTGTCCGCTTTTATGGGGTAAGGGAAAAGGAAAGGATTAACGACTGGAAAGAAGGAATGGACTAGGGTGGGTAAGGAAAAGGAAACGGGCCTCCGGCTCCCCCACTCACCGTACGAAACACAGTGGCATGCCACTATTTCACGCCGGTTTTCTGTGGGGGTGTGGTACTTCCCCCGTGCGAGCTGGCCCAATACGTGCCGAAGCGTGCTCAGCTCCCACAAATAAATAATTTATAAATCATATATCGGACATCAGATTACGAACGCATACGTATTATATTGAATTTAAAATGAAAACTCGGTCGATATTATATCGCCGTGTTTTTGCGTGTAAAACGGAGTGGATTGAACCGTCAGGTGACAGGCGCGGGCGCAGCATTGATAAGTCGACACCGTTATCGACATCATAATTTATATCTGCACTAGCTGTCCGCCCTGACTTTACACGAGTATATAATACTTAAGGGAAAGATAGCATTGCCACACGCAATTGGTACATAACATTTTAATGAGTCATCATGTTGCATTCCTATTAATTACACTAAATTAGAGCGGAGCCGAAGATAAACATGTGTATGTAAATGACGGTGGGATCAAATGCATATTCATTAAGAGGAGAACATATTTTTTATTATATTTGGAATTCCATAAAATATATTAGGCTAGCTTTCCGCCCGCGGCTTCGCCCGCATGAAATTCGGTTATATGTCACTTTCATCTCGCTATTTCAACTCCTTCTACTACTATTTCGCGATAAAAATCATTCAATGTCCCCAAGTTCAGTTCTACCTTTATACCAAATTACATCAAAATTGGTTCAGTGGTTTAGGCGTGAAAGCGTAACAGACAGACAGACAGAGTTAATTTCGCATTTATAATATTAGTAGGGATAGTAACTTCGCTCTGCTGATTTCTTTCTACTTTTAACAAGTTTCTGACGCTGAATAGCACTACTTACTTTGTAAGTTTTTCAAAGAGTATTAGCGATACCCTTTTTCGTATAAAATGTTAGTTACCATACTTGTCCAAAACAGCTGGATCGATTTTCATAAAAATTTGTGTGCATATCGGTCTGAGGGTTGGTCAACGTCTATTTTTCATGATAATGATAACAATAAGGCACAGCAGCGTTTGCCAGGTCAGCTAGTAAATATATAAATAACTAAATTTATCTAGGTAGTGTAATAAAACAAAAAAAGCTTATACAACTTCTGTGTTTTTATCTCATGTGTCAGTTTTATATATATAAAATGGAACCGCGCCCCTATCATCTTTATTTATTAACTTATTCCTTAATTTACAACACATACAAACATAAAGAAAGCAGAAACTTCTAATATTTCGGGTACACGATCATTTGATCATTGATACCATAAATAACAGAAAAACATACAATTTTATGTGCATTAAATTTAAATACAAAACGTTACGATCTGTTAAAACGATCGAAATAAACTATTTCGTTACTAAAACCTACAATTTGATTTCGTGAACAATGCAAACGCCTACGTCGCTTCCCACGCACGCTGCGACTATCGACGAATCTGCGACTATTCGTCGGACAGTGGGTGCGGCTACTGCTTATTTAGCCCCTGAGTCATTGAATTCAACAAGTTTTTACGAGTTACGATTGGAACTGTGAGGGCAATTTGATTTATATTACTCGCACACCGTACGTTTTAATTTTTATGTCAATCTGTAAACGATCACCACCGCCCACGGGCATTTATAGAGGGAGGAGGTAATGCGTTACCCGCTTTGTATTGGATAAATAAAGCATTGACAAGGAAAATAAAGTGGTATACCGAATGAAACACACAAGTATGCTACTAGCTGCGCCCCGCGGTTTCACCCGCGTAAGTCCATATCCCGCAGGAATATCGGGATAAAAAGTTGCCTATATGTTATGCCAGTTGTCCAGCTGTCTACGTACCAAATTTCATTGCAATCGGTTCAGAATTCACATGCAATCATTTACGTTGGCAGACGTTATTTTTATAAGAATTTGATATTTTATGTTAATCTACAATCCACGCACAATTCCAGCCCTTATTCACTTCTTCAAGTATATTTAGAACAATATTGTTGAAGATGCGATCGATCCATTTATCCATATTTATTATAACTGGCTCAGCAGTTCAAACCTGAATACTTAATATAATACATACAGTAACACTGGCATTTATTACAACTGTTTTGATGCGAATCATTAATTGTGTCAACGGTAGCAGCTAATCCTATCCTACTAATATTATAAATGAGAAAGTTTGTAAGGATGTGTGTGTGTGTGTTTGTTACTTTTTCACGCAAAAACTACTGAATCGATTACAATGAAATTTGGTACGTAGATAGCTGGACAACTGGAATAACATATAGGCAACTTTTTATCCCTATATTCCTGCGGGATACGGACCTACGCGGGTGAAACCGCGGAGCGCAGCTAGTGCCAAATGATTTAGTATTACGTTGCGACAAAATTATTTGTGGGTCATCGTTAAAATTCTCACGGAAATGTTTAAAATCTATTCGAAATAGAAAGCTATTTCATATCTAAACCTAACATCGAGAGAGTTTCAATCAAAACATGTTAATATCAATCAATCCATAATTTACCTCCAATTAACTCGGACGAAATAAAAAATTTGCCGAGATTATAAAAAACTGGTTTATTTTGTTATAACAGCTTTTAATTTCTATATATTATATATACAATTCGAATTGAATTTTATAATTGGTTTTCTGTTATTTTGTAAGAATCGATTGTTAACTAAGTGAGCTTTTAAGTTTCCGTATCCAATGGGAAAACGGGACCTTACTCAAAACTCGGTGTCATAAATTGGATGAGTTGTCAATTTTTTGTTGGTTTTTGCGTATTGATGGAACCCTTATAGTGTCGCCAATCCGACTCGGACTTGACCGATGTTTTTAGGGTTCTGTAACTATGTAGTTTATCTATCAATGTGTAGAATCACAAAGACTAAACTAAAACTACCAGATATTAAGTATCATGATTTTCGTATAATATAACGAATCAAAAGAGTTTTTATCATTAATTTTAGCCCGTCATTGGCCTTTCATAGCCCTTTATTGAGTGCGATTGTTTATAAAGGAGATTAATGAATTTGTTAATGAAGCAAATAATGAAACGAATGCCCCACCGAAGTTCATATTATTCATTAATGAGTCGTCAATGATTCATCATTTTTAATGATATTATTCGCTTGAACAAATATTGCATGCAAATTGCATCACAAAAACTTAATGGCTCCACGGATTTCGCATCGCGGCGAAGGATCGTTTTTCACAACTAATTGCTTTGAACGATAATATGCCTTATTACTGTCCACTAAAGGTGTGTTTCAGGTGACATAAATATCCAAATTAGTGGTATCAGTGGGGATCTGCGACGTGTAATTTTATATTGATCAGGGTCCGCGCGTAATCTTCTTTTTACGTTATAAAAATATTTTTGAAGTTTCTAAAGGTATGTCTCAAAAAAATAATTAGATATATTAGTATATATCTAATTATTTTTTTATTTACCTAGTGGTAATTATAAATATGACAGTGCTTTATAATTGAAGTTAGTAAAGGATAGTCTGAAACGACCTTTAATTGTGAACATACATATCTGTTATCCCCGGCGTCACTCGCGTGGTAAAGCAGCTTTTGTGCCAATCACGTCTCTATCTCTGCACCAAATTTCATACAGATACGAGAAGTTTTCGCGTGAAAGAGTGACAAACATCCATCCATACTTACAAACATTCGTGTTTTTAATATTCAAATTTCGAAACATATGTCATTTCTAAAATACAAGATCTTAGAACCTTTTTGCATTTTAGAAACAGTTTAATTTAGTTTGTCCAAATCTTGGATGAAATTTAAACACAAACGTGCTTACTTAACGAGTATTATTCACTTACCGGTGACGTCACAAAATTACATTGAATTGATCCTGTTTTTGGTTAAATTGCATTATATTTTTCTCGGACTATTAAAAATGGAGTAATGATTAAATCATAAATCACAAAATTTAAATTAAGTAGACACCTTTTATTAGAGTTTAACATTTAATCATTTTAATTCATCTGTTAACATTTAAACCTAGTTAAATTAAATTATAAATAAACCATACTCTATATTCATGAGAATCGAACCTGTGCCCACGCGCATCAAGTTCATTACCAACTATGCCATTAGGTCGTCAACACTAAGGCACTCTCTATTATAATAGCTAACTTTTAACTAGATTGAAAAGATTTTTCCATACTTTTTAACATATTATTGTGTAACCTTTAAAGCCTAATATAATTATTTGATTGCCATTTTTAGTAACGAAAACTACAGAAACAAGTGAAAGTAGACCAGTATTTTCCACTATTTAGAATAAATCGCGTTTAAGAACCGTTAAAAAGTTCAAATTTTTTAATTTCTAAATACTACTCTTTAATATAGACTGTTGTTGTAATTACTGGAAAAGATTCATCAATCAACGTGCGTACGTTTAAAATTACATGCGATTACATTATAACTTCAAAAGGAAAGCCTCTGTTGAACACTTAATTATTATATAATGTATATACACACACGATTATATAATAATATATTATTATTATTATACACGATTATACAATTATCTAAAACGACACCATATTCTTGAATGTGAGGGTCGAGCACGCATGAATTGGGCCAGCTCGCTCCGGGAAACTACCACACCCCCTCAGAAGACCGGCGTGAAATAGTATGCTACTGTGTTTGTACAGAGGAGCCGGAGTTTCCGTTTCCTTACCTTTTCCCGTACATTTTTTTATCATCGTCAATTCTCTCCTTATGCTTTACTCCATAAAAGCTAGCAGTGCATTTGCAGAAGCACTCCCTTTGCCAATGTTTATGGGCGGTTGTGATCGCTTACCATCGCCCAACCACCAGCTCAGTTGTTCGCTCCAGCTATAAAAAAAGTATATATAATATCTAAACATTAAAGAAACCATTAAGAAAATCTAGGACAAATAAATTAATTTTTTATAATTTGCGCACAGGTAAAACCTCATTTGTTTTGAAACAAATTTATAATTATTATGGTATGCTTTTAAAAACGCACACCTGATTAGCGGAGGCAATATTTGATCGTTAACATAGCCACAGATAAAATAAAACTATAGCGAAGCATTATAAGTGGAGGCTCGTTAAACAGTACAAATTATTTCACGGATGGGAATAGTGATGTTCAGACATCGATATCGATAAAATATTGACAGATTGTTAACGATTTTTTTAATTGTCTTCTTGTTTCTCGTTTTGTGTTATAAGTTTTTTTTTATTAACTCTTGCATATTCGTGATCTACACATATACAGACCTATGAAAAATATTATTGCCCCAATAAAGACTGCATAGTATGATTAAATCTGTATATGACCAAGTTTATTTGGAATTTAATGAAGAAGATGTCTGATGTATACTGATTAAAATAATTATTTCCTACGTAGAGATCAAATATACTTTATCTCACATCACATCACACGTAAAGCCAATTACAGATACCAAGAGTACCACGAGCGCAGCCGCGGCGAACAGCTATAACAGAAAACGTTAAATCGAGTAAAACATCTTTAATTTCACATTGAAAATCATCGTTACGTATCACAAACGTTGTGACATCGATAAAGCACATCACTAGCAGATGACACATCGACAAGTAGAACTTGTTGGCGATTACACGGCGGCGGTTTTCACTTTCATGCCATCCACATTCGCCATCCACATTCTAGAGAGATGCTAATCAGCTTAATGAAAAGCCAGATTTGCATTTTGCGAGAGCATTATGTTTATAAGTACCATTCAATGCGCTTCTTCGCTTAATTTATTCGGCTATGCGCTGCGACTTGCTGGCGTTGGATTTCTGTATTGTGTTCAAAAATAGATTATGGTTAAATGTGTGTAATGCTTTATAGATCGCCGAAGTTAATGTATTATTTATTAACTGTTGCCCGCAGCTTCGCCCGCGCGATCTTAATAAAGTTTCATGTTATGTTTCTATTTTATCCCCTTAGGGGTGGAATTTACGAAAAATCTTTCTTAGCGGATGTTGTTTACATCTGCATGTTGAATTTCAGCCCGATCTGTCCAGTGGTTTGGGCTGTGCGTTTATAGATCACTATAACAGACAGTTAGACAGTCAATCACCTATAAGGCTGAAGTAGGTAAAACCTAACCTAAGCCTATCTACCACCGCCCATGAACATTTGGAGAGGCAAAAGGCCAATTGCAGACCTTAAGCCTCTATAAATGGATTACCGACTTTAAATTGGGAAAGGATTAAGAAAATATTGATGAGAGGAATAAAGGAAAGGACTGGGGAGGGTAAGAAAAAGGATATAGGCCTCCGGTTCCCCCATTTACCGTACGAAACACAATAGCATGCTATTATTTCACACCGGTTTCCTGTGGGGGTGTGGTACTTCCCCGATGCGAGCTGGCCCAATTCGTGCCGAAGCTTGCTCGACAGATTAAAAATTTCTTCTTAATTTATATGTGTGATGACGGACATCAAACCCACTGTCCTCAGAAGGTATTTTCCATCCGCACACCAAACAGCTGACAGCACCACACAAGATATAACGAATGCAAGCTTTCATATCGTTTTAATTAAATATTTCACCCATAAACATAGCATGCAGACTTAAAAAGTCATATAGGGATAGTTTAAGATATGGAGACTAATTTTCCCATACAATTTTTTAACCGACTTTAAAAATTAGGTTATCAATTTGACTATGTTTTATTTTCATAACCATAGCCTTTACTGGGTGAACTGATTGTGTGAATCTCTTTTATTCGACAGTTGGTGCCTATGTGGTCCCATTTATAGATTTGGTCTAGTTCTGAGAAAGGTGCTAAAACACCTTTTTTTGTGAAATAAACATTCAATCTCTTGCATAGCTCTTTCGCCTATACATTCAAATCAATAGATTTATGTCATAATTCCGCTTAAGCGGCGATTATTTTATCATTTCTATTTATTGTGGAACTAGATAAGAATGAGGAAAGTTACAGTACTTGTAATTTAGAGTTTTTATATTCTGAATTTTATTATTTCATCATTAACTACTTGTATATAATTACTAATGATATATACTATATTTTAAAACCCCATTCGCTTCTATGAAGCTACATATCTCAATAAACACAAAATCAATATGCGAACTAAATCGAAATAATATCAAATCGTTAGTTTCAATAGTAAGATAGCTCAATAAAGTCTTCACCTGCTCTTAAACCATAAATAATCAGTTTTTACGCTCGTAATAAACCGGGTTTATGTTTTCACTGAATATTGCATCGGAATTATCGGAATTAGTAAGCTTACCTTAAGTAATAAGGCGTACAAGAAATATGAATTCTTCTTGCGAAAACCTCTACCGTGTGAAGCTATGCTGTATATATTTTATAATATTAAATAAAGCTACATAATGTACTTGTGGTCCGCCCAGGCTTCGCCAGTGGTACATATACAAATATATATATATATAGCCTATAGCCTATAGCCTTCTTCAATAAATAGACTAAATCTAAAACTGAAAGAGTTTTTCAAACCGGACCAGTAGTTCCTGAGATTAGCGCGTTCAAACAAACAAACTCTTCAGCTTTATAATATTAGTATAAATTAGCTATAACAGCTTAAAAATTAATCAGAAATAGTATTTTTGTTAGTTGGAATTAAGGCAGCTTGTGAGCTCCCACTGGGTCAAATACCACAATCCCACAAGGGAGCTGGAGGGCCCTTTCCTTTTCCACACCCTTCCCTATACATTCCTTTATCTCCATCATCAATCCTTTCCCTTATACCTTAATAGCAGAGCTTTGCATTTGCAGAGTCTACTTCTGCCAATATTCAAGGGCAGAGGCGCTTCCTTACCATTAGGCATTGTTATATCCCAATTGTACATATTTTTTCACGCAATCCAATTATTTTCTAGCTGGAATAACCTTCCTTTTTAAAAAGGTCTTGCGACGCTGCTACAAAAAACTGGTCGTTACATAATTAAAATTAACGTGCACATGTTAGCGGTGACGCCCTTCCGCCAATGCATGCGCAATTAGCATAGCTAAGGAAATTGCTCTTTTCCGAGCTTTCTAATTTGTCCCTACGAGGTGTTACATAGTAAGGGCGAAGTTGAGTAAAGGGAGTATACAACGATGATAAGATTGCAGTGCACGCTGACCGCAGACTTTCGCGTAATGCAGCGTTCGTTGCTTTAACATAATTATAGCTACCAACCGCTCCGGTTTCCCTGTAGCCTATTGCCTTCCTCTATAAATGGGCTACCTAACACTGAAAGAATTTTTCAAATCGGACCAGTAGTTCCTGAGATTTTTGGGCTCAAACAAACAAACTCTTCAGCTTTATAATATTAGTATGATGGCGAGCACGCTTCGGCACGCATTGAGGCAGCTCGCATCGGGGTTAAAGTTGGCTACCCATTTGTAGTGGCGTAAGGTCTGCAAATGACCTTACCTCTGGGCAACGGTTCATGAGTGGTAGTAGCGCTTACCATCAAACGACCCTTTGCTGACATGACATGAAATGACAAAAAAATTTAATCTAATCAGTTACTTTTTCACTCACTCATACACTAACTAAAGTGAAATTATTGTTTAAAGATTAATAATATAATATGTGATAAATAATAATAATAAATAATACAACATACATTTAAAAAAAACTTCACCAACCAAAATCAATGCAAACCACAATCCGAATTATATAAAAAAAACATTATTCATATTTCAAAACACCAGAGTCATTAAACCTCATGTGCTTTGAAATAATGACATTAGACACCAACGTCCCAACCCAAGTTACCTTTGAATTCATACAACAAAGGCCAGTGTATATATAACAAAACAAGTGACAGACGATACCTCGGAGCATGTACCAAGCATGGCAATTCTGTGTCTGACGAGCCTCGACAGCCATTTTGTTTTACATGACATTTGGGAACACGGCATGTCAGTGCCAGCGAATATTGAGTTTCTGTGGCATTACATGGCATTTAACTTGTATGTATTCATTTATAAGTCATCATTATTATGTTCATATTACACGTGTAGAATTAAAATTAAATGACTTGAGTTTAGAAGAGCAACTAAGTACATACGTTCTTTCCGGCTCTTCTCTGTAAAAACTGCTTTCCGAACAGGGTAAATGTTAAAACTGCTATGACGATGTACTTCTACGAAAAGACTTATTGAATAAATCCTTTTTTTGAGTTTGAGTTTGAAAAAAGTGTACGACTATTAATAAGTTTTAAGCGAGAAGCTCTGAATTCCAACTCTAGCTCTCTTTCGATCAAATGAAGACTAAATATGTTTTCATGTCTTTTAAATATGAAATTATATTTGTTTACTTGATATAAAAAATGAGTTTTTTATCTTTTCAATCGACTTCAAAAGAAACAAACAGGTCATCAATTGGTCTGTTTTTGAGATTGTTACGTCATAACTTTGTACTGAATGCACTGATTTTTATAATTTTTTTTATTTATTTAAAGCTGGTGCCTGCATGTGGTCCCATTTAAATTTGGCCTAGCTTTGACGATTTTGAGACGCTTCTGTGTTTTGTTAAAAATAATTATTGTTTCAACGAGTTAACATTGGAACTGTTTAGAGTTGGCGTCGCTAATTTCTAATGTATTATTCTAAACGTTTTATGACTTTAATAAGATATAAAAAACCAACATGAAATACGCTTCTACAATATTTATGATAAGTTTTCTTAACAGTATTTGTCAAATATACGATATAATCGTTGTATTTATGGCTTTATTATCGCATTAGCATACGAAATGCCTACCCGGTCAATAGGTAGCCATTTACATACGAAAAATATTCGAATTAAGCAATTATAGACAGTCAAATTTCTTAAGTGGCTTAATCTTTAATTTAAGTAACATCTTATAAAAGACCACTTTAAATTGACCCTCCTGTGATAGAAACAGAATAGAAACCTTTTTAAAAGTTTATAAAAGTTAAATTTATCGCAATTGACTCACTTACATATATATATACACAAAATACTTTAAGTTAGCAGCTTTGTTAACCACACTGTTAAAAACACATAAATATAAGAACAAATCTATATGCTTAGATGATTTGTTTTATAAATCTGAGATATATCTATTCAAAACTACAATAAGATCAAGTTTTAGTTTTACGAATTCCAGATTTCTAATGTCATGAAAAATTTATTAATGTACTAGCTGCGCCCCGCGGTTTCAACCGCATATGTCCGTATCCCGTAGGAATATCGAGATAAAAAGTTGCCTATATATTATTCCAGTTGTCCAGCTGTCTACGTACCAAATTTAATTGCAATCGATTCAGTAGTTTTTGCGTGACTCTTTCACACAACAAACACACACACATTCTTACAAACTTTCGCATTTATAATATTAGTAGGACTAATATTATAAAAAGGAAGGACATTACTACCCTCATACATACTAATAAAACTTTGAATAGAAAACGCATTAAAAATGACAATCAGATTATATATTGAAAAGTGCATCCTGCTGTGAAGTCGATTTGATAAAGTGAACATCATTTTATATTCAAATTAAATATTGAATGATTCGTAGTTTTAACAGTTATTTGTTGAAGAATGTACATAAAGACTATACTGTATTCAGAATAGTATTTAATGTTTTAAATGCGAATGTAACTCAGTGTGTTTCTTTTCTGCGTTTTAACCACTGAACCGATATTAATAAAATGCACAAAATATAGTTCGAAATACGAGAAAGTAAAAAGGGTATTTTCTATCCCGCATAATCCACGGGAACTACGCTGATAAAACCCAGTGCCTTTGACTACGAGCAAAGCCGCGGGCGGAAAACTAGTTTCAAATAATTATGAAACCTTGAAATGTATTTTTTATTTATTTACGTGAAAAAGTATGTCTCTTTACCCATGATATTGAAAACCAAAACATATCTATAAAAACTTTTCAATTTGAACTCAACTGTATTCTAATTAAAAGTACTGTTTTTGATAGAGAGAACATTCTTCAGAATATAATCACACATTAACATAATACTGTAATTAAATATATTAGTTCCTAATTTCGAATCTTTACCCACCGACATCCAAAACTAAGTAAGTTCTCAATCAGCTACGTTTATATGCTTTGTTTTACGTTAAATATACGTCTTAGAAGCATCGTCGTGATTAACTCGAATTCCAAATAAAATCGAAATTCTAGCTGGTAAAAGAAAATTCGTATTCGGTTTACATAAATTCGCCAAATAAACACGAGAAATCTTTCCTCTATATAATATCTAGTATACAAGATGGCCACCGTTTTAACAGTAATAAAAATTCAGTCTCAGTTGTTGTTACGACTTACTGTATCAAAAGTAATGTCAAAGACCTCGAGACGAGCTCTGACGACAGGTTGGCCACTGGCTAGACGTGAAGCATCGTTATCACTAAATAATTGAATAAATTTATTCTCAATATTATTCTTAGCACAAAAGTCAACCGCCTGAATTGTTGGAAAATCAAATTTGATTAAGACCACGTGGAAGTAAGTAACTTTTAAATAAAAGCAGAATCACAAAAGTCTAAGTTCTGTCTTGTCAAAATGGCGCGCTTTATGTAACGTATAAAACATATTAAATCACCATTTATAAGATGACAGATAAGTTTAATTTCGAACTAACGATTATCACATAAGAATGTAGCTGAAATATTTCGCTTTATGACATCCAGAGCAGGGTGAACTTTCCCATTTCAATTCTTCAAACGTATGTTAATTAAGCATAAGCTATAACTGATTGCTATCTGAACTGACTCGTTCAATATTAATTTATGCAAACGAGCCTCCTGACATCGATTCGCGACACCTAAAAGACATTTATTTATGTCCTAGACGTGATAGAAAAATATATGTTATTGGAATGCAAGAAAACGTGGTATTTATGTGATTTTTTATCTGTAGCAGCTTCCTAAATTGGTTTAATGAAGTATTTTCCTTATTTTAAACACTTGTTTATATAAGAAAAAAGTGAAGTCCCGTGTCCTCTAGTGGGGTATGGGGCCAATGATATACATCTGTTCCGCTGATCGATTTTCTTTATGCACAAGTATGTGATCAGCCTTCTGTGTCCTGCCAGACCGGGACATTTTTTGTGCGTCCCCACCGGGATGGAACCCAGGACCCCTCGGTTCTAAGCTCACGCGTTAACCACTGTACCAAGGAGGCGGTCCTCAGGCGGTTCATGCAAGAAAACTAACTCAAATACGTTTTCTACTATATGCTCATCCCGGATCCGTTCGTATATCAAGATTCCTGATTGAGAAATTTTGAAAGAATAGAAAAAATTTGATCACGAGGCAAGATACGAACCTGCGTATCTTGCCTAACCGTAGCAACGCCTAGCCTCTCGGCCACCCGTTTTTTCACCCAAATTTTTTCTATTCTTTCAAAATTTCTCATTTATAAAGCATTTCAATGCTATAAAACTAAAAATTAAAAAGATTCCTGATTTTTCTGAATATATAATATTCTGAATATATCTACGTACTGAATATAAGTACTGAGCCCCCCCGCCACGGCAAGGCTTGGAAGAATGGGGGGGAATT
>NC_052115.1:8428558-8489737 GCF_012273895.1 Zerene cesonia | reverse complement strand
GCGAATGACTTAGGACTGGGTGACATCTAGTGTAATTATATTTTTCTACAATGTTAACATGTATGATTTTAAAAATTCAGACTCTTCAGAGGAAACTGACATAATTTTTAATGTAGTAGTTAATTTATAAATAAAAAGCATTAACAAATATTACTGAATATTACTTATTATATTATTTTGATTGAATATTATTTTTTAGGGGGGTTTTCAAATAATTGATGCAGTTTTGGGGGGTTTTGACTTAGAGTTAGGAGTAAATATTTCTGAGAGTTGGTAACACTGTCTGGAGTCGACCTCCCAGGTCTGGTTCCACGTTGGTGAAGTTTCTAGAATCGAATAAATGTTATTACACGAACATTACGAGTTACTAACGGGATCACTATTATATATGTCTAGAACTTCGTAAATTTCAATAAAATCTAGTTTTATTTCCATATGTTTTAGCGTGTTTTAGTCCAAATGCAATGTTAAATTTTTAAATGCGACTTAAAAAGTATTTTGATTTATAACCGCGTCGTGGCGTTCGAATCAAACACATGTATTATGCATTAAAAAACCATTTTTATATGGAAATATAGATTATAAAAACCGGTATATCCTGAACCGGGTGTTTCATAAATTTGCTACGTTTATTTGGGTCATCGAATAACGGCCTTGTTAGCGCCTTTCCGGTGGTATTCCATCTGTTTATGAGATTAATTAGAAAATAATTAAAAATGAACATCTCTACAAATTGATAATTATTTAAATGTTTAATTTAATAATGCGATTTAGTAAAAAGTAAATAATATAGTGGTTTGCTTTTCGAACTATTCAAATTAAACCGATTTTGATGAAACTTATTCTCTTTCTTAAGTTTATATAAAATCGGCTTATACATAAATTTGGTACCAAAATCCGATTAAATCTTAATATATATAAATCTCGGGTCACAATGTTTGTCCTCAATGGACTCCTAAACCACTTAACCGATTATAATAAAATTCGCACACCATGTGCAGTTCGATCCAACTTGAGAGATAGGATAGTTTAAATAATTTTAATTACGATAAATGACAACCCGGGCGGAGCCGGGGCGTGCAGCTAGTATTTAATAAAATTCCATTGATAAACAGATATCTGCAATTTTGTTTATAGTAGCAGTTCGCCCCGGCTTCATCCGTAGTACGTTTTTTTTCTCCATAAGAACCTTCCTTGTGCTTAAACAAAAATGATAAAAAAAAATCGCCCAATTTGTAGAGCCATTCTCGAGCTTTATGCTTAGCAAATCATTCGGTGATTCGGTTTTTTTTATATTAAATAATGCTATATAAGCACCGTTATGATAATGAATGAATGAATAAATGAATAATACTTTATTGTACACACCATAAGGAAATATTACAAAGTACAGACTAAAAATACAAGTTGCACAGTAGGCGACCTTATTGCTACAGAGCCATCTCTTCCAGGTAACCAAAACAAAGAAACAATACAGAGAAAGCGCATAGGTTAGTGATGTATTTATTTTTAATTAATTATATTACTATAGATATGTTTAATTAATAAACGATTCCACCATTCCAGTAATAAATACATACGCTTCAACCGATTCCCCTTTTTATACCGTCCTCCACGATATTGCTTCCTTCCTCAAAGCATATTTCCTGATGCTGCTTCTGAGAAATATTTGAATCGCTGCGTCTATCTGTTCCGCGGCGGTTCTTTTGTTGTACGATTTAGTTTATAAGCGATGGGTTAGACCTAACGGTTGTCTTAATACGGCTATCATTAAAATGTATGTCTGTTTTTATTTATTTCATTCCTCATTAGAACATTGTATGTGTAATAATCTGAGTGCAGAAGAATCTTAAAACGCTAGAAGTGAATTCGGTTGTATTTAGAATAGAATTGGACGAAAAAGAAGAAAGATATAAACTATACCTGTGAAATATATCTGCTAACTTCATTTTCCGAAAACTTCCAAAAAGAGGGTTGTCAATTCGATTGCATAAAAAAATTAATATTATAGTTAATTGGTGCTACATCATATCTAACATAGAAGAGTGGAGTTCTTATCTACAGATAAAGATTTCCATAAATTTTCAACTAGAAGTAGTGTAAGACCACTTTCACACTATTTATTAATATTTTACCTCGGTTGCCTGAAAGATCTCTTCTAAGCGACAAGGCCGTTAAAAACCTCATACTATTTTTTTGTATTTTCTAGTAGCCAAATTTATGAATAGGTTAAAAAGTAAATAAACAGTTCGTATGAATCCTCGTTGTAATTCAGTTTCAAACAAAATAGTTCACATAAAAATATAACCTAAAAGTGAAGCTTCCTGCAACCGTAATTCGGTTCATTGCTTCCAATCATTAGCTTTGGTATAATCGATTAACATTGCTATGGTATCTGCTTCTCAATTTGTGAGATAACTGCTTCCTCTTTACACTGATTTAAAATCGTTTACAAATTAACAGGTACAAGTTAAACGAATCAGTTTGTTTCAACTGTTTGATTGTTATCGAAAGAAATACTTTGTACTGTATGTTGTGGTATGAAATGTAGTTTAAAGAGCCTAAATTAATACTATAAATAATATATAATATATACTTATTGAAAGAAAACTACCTCTTATATGATCATTAATCTCAGATCATATAAGTGATCATATGTCTCATCCACGTTAATTGACATTTAATTTAAAAATTAAAGACTTCAACGGATTTTAAACGCGATTTATTCTTTATATTCGACGAAGACTGGAAACGTCGTCCCGTGACCACACTCGCTGTAAAGTATTCGAAACGTTGGATTAAATAATTTAATTATAAATCGCGATTAAAATCCGTTGAAATCTTTAATTTCTAAATGTACATACTCTCGTTAAATCAAACACAAGAAAATACTAATTTAATTTAATGATAAACGAATTATATCTATATTACACTATCCAATAAAATTGACTTATCTTTAAGATTATATGACGTAAAAAAAAGAATAAATACTATTAATAAAAACACAATTTTGTATGACGTGTAGGTATGAATAAGAAGAAGTTTAACAAACGCCTTTGTGATTAAAGCGCTTTAAAGATGTTCTGTGGAAGCGAAGCTAAGCAACTAAAAACACATTAATATAAAGAGTAATATTTGTACACATACATAAATACATATATTCGTTATTTATTAGAAACAAAAGCATAATCATAACCTTCGTTTTGAAATTTCGAACACTTAATCGTTTGTAGAAAGTGCACTTTAAACTTTGTGTGCAATTCATAGAAATTCTTAGTCGAGTAACATTTTTATCCTTTTAGCCATCTAATCAAATTAATGTATACACGAAACCAACATCTGTTCAACCGTAGAATAAAGCTAAAATCTAAAAATAAAATCACAAGCCGTAGTCCATTAATATGCGACGCAGACAGGCATTCCCACGTAGCCTGTGTGACCCGCATGTTCTGCCAGGCCTTTATTGGTGGCATTGTGCTTTTATCGACCTCAAAAAGACCCTTTATGATACCTGTTCAGTTGAAACACGATAATCTAAAACTAGGTTATAAAGAGACATCAATTTACAGTCCTTGCGAAATGGTAGTACTTAATAAAGATGAATTGGTATTGTCCTGGGTCTGATTTCTCTCTCTCGTGTCGGTGTTTCGTCCCATTAGTGATGGAAACGATTATTTTTAGCATA
The DNA here is from genome assembly GCF_012273895.1 of Zerene cesonia. NCBI lineage: Eukaryota > Metazoa > Arthropoda > Insecta > Lepidoptera > Pieridae > Zerene > Zerene cesonia. The sequence goes on along the minus strand of NC_052115.1, from coordinate 8,486,052 downwards.
AAACTAAACCGCTTTCGTCTGTAACGCATAGAATCCTACTTCCTACTAATATTATAAATGCGAAAGTTTGTAAGGATGTGTGTGTGTTTGTTGCTCTTTCACGCGAAAACTACTGAACCGATTGCAATGAAATTTGGTACATAGACACCTGGATAACTAGAATAACATATACATTAACATATACATAGAATAACATATAGGCAACTTTTTATCCCGATATTCCTACGGGATACGGACAAACGCGGGTGAAACCGCGGGGCGCAGCTATTATATCATAATTAAACGCATACATGTAAACAATTTTTTGCTAAAGACGCTCAACCACAAAGCGAGCTAAACCGCGGGCGAAGCACGCAATAATGACTCATCTATGCTGCCATGCATCGCATCTTGATATTGATTGCATTAATCTTGCAGCCAAGATCTGATGCGAGTGATATCGCTGAGTAATTGCTTACAAAGATCGACCAGCTGCTCAGTAGATGAGTATGGGATCTACTGAGGTTGATTATAATTAATTATTTCTCACAAAATTGTCGTATTAGACCAAATTTATATAATACTAGCTGCACCCGGCAAACGCGGTTCTGCCTTACTCTTATCATTAAGGGGTATGAAAAATAGATGTTGGCCGATTCTCATAGATACCGGATAAGCACAAAAAATTTCATCGAAATCGGTCAAGCCGTTTCGGAAGAGTATGGCAACGAAAACTGTGACACGAGAATTTTATATATTTAGACTAAACGATCTCACCGATCGACGATATTAGGATTCCTGTTTTATCCCAAGGGAGCATTTAATCGGGATTAAAATTATCCTTTCACCCTAATTACCTTGTCTGTATACCAAATTTCATCATAATCCGTTCAGTAGTTTCAGTGCGATTGACGGACAAACATCCAAACAAACAAACTTTCACATTTATAAAAGTAGAGTAAAGTGTAATGACCATATACCACCAGGCATAAAATTTTCAAAAAAAAGGAATCATAAAAATTGATATACCCAGTAAAAAATTATGAGAGGACAAACACAAATAAACCATTTTCTTCAAATCACTTCAACCAAAAACGGCAAAATCCTTACACGATTCTAATGTCGGGTTCACAATAATTTAATGAAGCAAGCACGTAATAAATCACTGTTTGCTTTGAATGCAAGTAAAATCAATCATACAAGAAGAAAATGCGGTCTCATCACGACTGCTATTATAGTTATTAATAACCCTTAGTATATACACCTGCTTTAAATTGTTCTGTTTATATTGTCCGTTAAGAAATAAACATTTTGTATTCAGGATTCAAAGAAATGTAGGAATAGTAAGTAATTTTCTAAAAAAAGTATTCTTAGGTTATTAATTAGTACATATTAGATTATAGTGTCAGTTAAAGGTCACAATATTAACAAAGCATTTATCCCTTCCAGACCAGTCTGTCGCAACTGCGTGGTATCGCCAACCGGATCGTCGCCACCACCGCTCCAAGAGCAGCAATCACCACCGCCCCCCGCGCCAGCGTCGCCCCTACACCTCCCCTCGCCTCAACCACGTCTACCGTCCCCACAACCCCACCTCCCATCACCACAGCCAAGCCATAGCGGCTCCTCAATACCTAGCACATCAAATTCCCCACACCCCTACTCGTACCCCAACTACAGAAGAAGTCAATACCAAGACTATGCGCTTCCAAGTCTAAATCAGGCGGCAAATTACCACTCCCCCCAATCTCCTCAGTCAGCGATGTCGCTGTCACCTCACCCTGTTCAAGGGAAGTTCAGGGGGTTGCTGGAACATGCGGAACGTTTGATGAAGCCGGGGGATCCACACAGGCATTCGCAGAGTGATGATGATTCAGGGTGTGCACTGGAAGAGTACACCTGGGTGCCGCCGGGATTGCGACCTGAACAGGTGTGTTCTGTAGTTTTATAGATAGTTTTCTTTAAGAGTACGAGCTATTTTATTTTTATATTGAGTGTTAAACCACCAAGCTCCTTTTTTTATTAATTTGGTCATTTCAGAATGAACCAACTTCAATACATTCTTTTATATATTTATGACAATAGGCCTTAAATTTTTGTTTATATATTTGTGTATTGCATATAAGCTGATAATTTACAACGATCATAGCCCCTTTTTAATAGGTACTTGACTTACACTTTCAATAGAATTCTTATCCAGACTGATATTTTCAAAATTAATTAGCTCTTTTCATAACTTCGTCTCTGAACTTAACCAAAAACCTTACGTTCTAAATTATCTCCCCACTAGACCATTACAAAAATAGCAATTATATCAATATACTAATTAAACGGCTAGTGAAAACTGACAAATGTGTAAGGCTAAAGAATTTCACTACTTTACAACCCAATAGCTATCTAAAAAGCCCATTGTACGAGAGACCATTTGCGCCTCCAGCAATATATTTCTCTTTGACATCTTTGCATATCCACGAAACTTTCCGAATGATATATTATACCTATTTCCTAACACACAAATTTCTTCTTTATCTCTTTGTTCTTAGGATATAAATTGCCTATTCGTAATATTGACAGTTCAGAACTTGATTGGTTGTACTTCGAATAGAATTTATGGGAAACACAGACTTATTTCATTCGCTTGGGGATCATATTCGTATGTCGGCACATCGTTCGCTGTAACTCTAGAATAATATTGGAACTACTGTAAGCATTGTCGTGTAACTATTCCTTTGTGAAGAGCCATTGTTCGGTTTCTCGTTTCTTGATGAAGACGTGCCGGATTGTTGGAAAAGCATGCTTTTTGTGGAAGCTTTTGATGCGTTTCCTTTGGGATGCACTTTTGTCTCGCAGTTTACGTATGTGCCAAGTAGTTGTCCAAATTATGCTGACGAAAAGACAAATGCGTCTTTAATACTTTGTTAGGGATGTTTCGTGCCTTAGCTTAAAATGTAAAGACTTCATTGTACATTTGTAATTTGTATTAGAATTTAAATATTTATTTTCCTTTTTGACCTGGAGATATTTTCTATACAATAGCGATCACGACAAGTTTGGAAGTTGACATTTTCGCAGGGTCTAAAAAAACTTTGCACAAATAACAAAGATAAAAGTACAACATCATAAAACTAGAATCCTCCATGCATTTCGTCTCTTACAACCTTTTAGCCCTAACACTTGGAAGCGTTTATTTAAATAAACAAACCGTTTTTCGTCAGCAATTCGTTTAAGATTCAACGTCTTGAATGCTGGTATTTATAATGAGCGAAATAAAGTAATAAAGAGTGCGGGCGGAAGCAACGGAGCAAAAAATTGAAATGTCCCCGCGGGGATGTCCCCTTGTTTTAAAAGAAGCTCGCCTTTTGGTAGCTATGGTTATATAAAACTGGGAAATATTTTAATGGACGCAGGGTCTTAATGAGACTTTTCAAAAACTTAAATTATGACGACTACACTGTGCAGATGAAGACTATGAGTGAATGATGGGATGGCCAATAATTGCTTAATTTAGGACAAATCCTTGCGTGAAATGATATAAATTTCGAACTCTTTATTATAACATTATTTATTGTAATAATTTATTGAAGTATCCTGGTATGTTGGAATAAAAACAAACGATCCAGCTTATTAAAGAATTTCATGCCAAAACATATTGGGAACAAACAAAAAAAACAAACATATAGGATATAATATTTCATATTCCATTGCTAACATTTTGAATATTATCGCTATTTGGTGCATTGGGTTAATTGGCAAGGCATTCTTTTATATATTGCAAAGGTTTTCTAAAATTATTTTATTTTATCTTAATTTAGCTTTAACATCACATATAAATTGGAATAAATAGGTTAGTTGTCTAAAAATTATTTCTGGAAAGATATAAATATTGATATCCTTGCCCCTTATAATAAAACAAAATATGCTAGCTACGGATCTAATGAAATGCACAGAGGCTCACAAAACAATACCAAGGGACGTAAAGCAATTTAAGACATTGAGTATCCTGATCACGTGTCATTTTCATTATGTCTTCGCAATATTAATAGCTAGGCTTAATCAGGCTTACCTTCCCCGTTTATTGCTAAGCGTATTGCCTCATTCAACAGTTGCAATACTGTGATAATAGTGGCTGTATTATTTACGATTATAGACGCCATTATTGTTTAAGATGTTGCAGGTTATATTGGGAAGAATCTGTTATAAACGTTTTTAATTATTTGACGTGGATGTTGGGAATTTTGCTTTCCCATGTTAAATGGATTGGTTGTAAAAGTGTGTTGCATCCCATCCTGCTATATTGGTTTTAATTAATATTCAACCGATTTCAAAAAAGGAGGAAGTTTTCAATCCGATTGTGGTTTGTGTTTTTTACCTTACTTTTTGGGGGTTAAAACCGACTGGGTGAACCATTTTTTATGATTGTTTCTTGATGATGAAAATTTGGTCTAACTGGGCAGCGCATGGTGGTGATCGCTTAGACGTAAATCGACAGGCGAGTCACCCAGGTCAGTTGCCTGCTTTGACATAAAAAAAGATATGCAATAAAACTGTTTATATTATATTTCAGGTGCATCTATACTTCTCAGCGCTTCCAGAAGATAAAGTGCCGTATGTGAACAGCGTGGGAGAGAGATACCGGCTCAAACAGCTGCTGCAGCAGTTGCCTCCTCAGGACAACGAAGTAAGTTAATAAAATATGTAACGTAAACCGTTTGGAACTTAACGAATTCTAAAAAATATAAATTTTCTTGACTATGAAAAAATTCTCCTTATACTCTAATATTATGAAGATATTATTTTTTTATTTTTGTAACGTTTCACGCAAAAACCACTGGATAGTTTTTAAAAATACTCTCACCATAAGCAAGCTATAAGTTCACTGAGTGACATAGGCGACATATGTATCACAAGCGAAGCCGGGGCGAAAAGCTACTAATAGTTATAGATATGAATAATTTGAAGGTAAACCCTCTACCAATCTTTTGGTTGCACAGTACAGAAAATGTTGTAGTATTTGTATAAGGTCTTATTAGCTACATTTAACATGATGTAAGATAAACAGACAGACTGGGGAATAAAAACCTTGTAAAGTTTATGTAATTTAATGCTAACCGGTGTCATACATTTCATAGATAGTATTTACAATTTATGGAGTTTTTTGCCGCGCGTACACGACCTACACTGTGATTATTTCTACATTTGTAATTTATTACTGATCATGATTATGTTTTACTTGTATTGCTTATTATGCTATACTAACATTTCGCCGCGGCTTCGCTCGCGTAGACAAAGAAAAAATAGACAGTCCAAGGTTTTTCCCAAGGTTGGCGGGATACATCCCGTTCCTGTGGGATTTCCGGGATGCAAACTGTCCTATGTTCTTTTATCGGTTCTCAGACTATATCTGTGCCAAATATCATCAAAATTGCTTCAGTGGTTTAAGCGACAAAATTAAAAAGACTTTAAAGATAATTAGGTCAATCGTTCAATGAGCTTTCAATGTCCTGGCAGAACGAGACTCTTAAATTATAATTTTACCTATTTAACTTAAACTAAATACCTCAGTTCTACAATCAGGCAGTAACCACGGTACAAAGGAATCGGCCAAGAATTAAAGCTGATACGTCTTCCAAAATTCCAGGTGCGATACTGCCATTCATTATCAGACGAGGAACGCAAGGAGCTGAGACTGTTCAGCGCACAGAGGAAGCGGGAGGCGCTGGGCAGAGGGCAGGCGAGGCAGCTGCACGCGCCGGCCACCTGCGAACGGGTGAGTTCTGTTAGACCTGTGTACTTTTTATGTAATAGCGGGTAACTAGTGATTCGCCGGTTGGTAAGCGATTACAACCTTTGAACATTTGCAGCGGTATGGATTTCTCGCTTTTAAGAGTTAAGAGCTAAGGAAAGGATGGAAGGAATGGACTGGAGAGAGTGAAAATTTTTGTGCGCGCAAAGAACTCATTCTATTTTACAAAGTCATAAGCTTATACTCCAGTAAAATTCCCTTAATTTAAAGAGCAATAAGCTTCAAAATGTTTGTATAATATTTAAATGCTAAAGTAATCGATTGATTTCGAACTACCGAAGTACGAGGTAACTCTGTATTTTTATTACTTCTTTAATTCATTTACTACATACGCCTACTGCACTATCAACTAAATCAATCGACTAGGTAGTAAACAATATACACAGTATAAAGCAAAGTCGCTTACCGCGTCTGTCCCTATGTATGTATGCCTAGATCTTTAAAACTACACAATGGATTTTCATTTGTTTTTTTTTAATAGATAGAGTGATTCAAGAGTAAATCTTCCTCTTCCATGCATAATAACAACTATTAAAGTTCTCGACATTTAATGAGTGCGAAGCCGCGTGCACAAGCTAGTCATCCATTAAAATCAAATCAGATTCCACTAAGCACATCATACAGTCAATAGGAATATCCCTGTTAGGTGCTCTGTAGACTGTAGTATTAACTGCGTCTTTATTAATAACCAACCCTGTGTCAAGGAAGAATGTTTCTGCAAATAAATCATAGGGATCCGGACTCCCCTGTCCTTTACCAGTGATTCAATACGTTTTCCTTTTTCGTTAACTGCGTCTAATATATATGTTAAATAATAACGCTTAATATTTGTCTAATAGGAAATGCTAGACCGATCCAAACTATTTTTTTTTTTGTTTTTTTTTTATCATGTATGTATGTATGATTCAACCAATATCATAAAAGGAGACTCTCAATTCAACTGTATGAGGTTCGATGTTTGGTTGTCTTAACTCAGAACTTTAATTTTTTTTTTTTTTAACTTTCGACTGAGTGAACCGATTTTATTGATTTTTGTTGAAAAATTAAGTAACTTGTATGTTACATATGATTTAACCATGTATCTACAAAACCCTGTATAAATGTATTTAAGTACCAATCTGTTTTACTAAGTTATCAAAGGTACTCATGAATAATTACATAAATATTACATTTTGAAAATCCATATTATAAAAGTATTTACCTAAATTATAACTAAAATTTTATCCTATTTCTTTCGCTTTTCGTCTCGCTTAATTAAAATTACAGGAATACATGAAACAGTGTTTTATAAAGGCAACATACATTGTAAATTGTAGCAAAAAAAACGTTGAAAATAATATAGGATATTTTGATTCAAAAGTGTATTTTCTCTATTCACAAGCGAGTACGTGTGGTCCCAATAAATAAGCCTAAACGGCCTCTTCATAATTTCCACTATATATGAGTTATGACCCACTGTTTTACCTTTACTCTGAAACTGTACAGCATCATTTCATAGTATAAAACTAAGTCGCTTTCTCTGTCTGTCCCTATGTATGCTTAAATCTTTAAAACTACCCATCTGATTTTGACGGACTTTTTTAATAGATAGAGTGATTGAAGTGGAAGGTTTAAATGTATGATAACATGTATTAAACTACTCCGAATTTTGCGTACCAAAGGCATAGATAATTTTTAACTATACTATCTAAGGAAAAGTTCCTTTAGTAGTAATTAGTTAAATATGTTCCTTATTCTACCCTCACAACGTTGCAACGTCGTAATTAACTTTGAGGTAATAACAATTAAATAAGATCGCTCCTGATCCCCAATAAAACGAGAAATTTTAATTCTTTTCAGTCCAGAAACGGGCATACTTTCGCTGACTCGAAGTTTAGCAATTAACTGAGTTACGGACAAATTCATTTCCTTTTCATTGTTTTTGCAGTTTGCATAAAGCCTTTTTTAATAATTTGAATATCGCGTTACAAAATCACTGAATGTTCTTCAACAACAGATTTTTTTTTATTGTTATTTAAATATTTAAAATGTATGCCAACAATAAATCAAACTTCAGTTGGACTTTGTTTTGTCTTGAACTCAACAGTAATTTATTATGACTTATTTCAAATCAATATTGTTTAAAACTTGTTATGTACTTAGGTTATATAATCGGTAGTTGAAGACTCATATTATTTAAATTCCGACATTTTTACCAGAATTATAAATGTTATTTAAATAATTAAATAAGTTTTAATTGAAATTCGATTGCCCAGGTAGGAGCACGGGTGGCCGAGAGGCGTTTCCACGGTTCGGCGAAATGACGCGGGTACGAATCCCGACTCGTTTCTCATTTAAAAAGCATTTGAACGCTATAAAACTAAAAATTCAATGAGTTTACATTTTGCGAAGACCTATTTCTTCCTAACAGCTAAATAACTAAATACAACCGCAGTTAAATCACAACTAAGAAAGTATTTTCCCTTTGAACTAATGACTCGCGTAATGCGTAATTTCAGAAGTCAATTTTCTATTCCAGCGCTCACGAGTCGGTTGTTATAACCGCGAGCTATTTGCAATTAATGGAAGGGAACCAAGGATTTTGGTTATCATTCTAACTTCAGTTACATCTTTAGTATTATTTGCTGAATAAACTTACGTTTATTAAACGTATCTTTACAAATACAGTAAATTGTGAAAATGGCAACATTTCTAATAAGGGAATTGGATATTATTATCATTAAAAAATTAAAATACATTTATGATATTGTTTTAAAAAATTGCTGCTTGCTTTAATAATGCCTATTATTATTATTATTTTTTTGTAGATTTACGGACAATAAAACATATTTTTTCATTTAATTTATTCAAAAAACTCAGACTCATTTTGTTAGTAACAATTGATTCTTAAAAACTATATATATTATAATCGGGTTATTAGAAATCGCTGAAATGAAATATTTCGCAGAACATTTTCGAAGTATTTCAACCGATCAAATCCCATTAATGTTTAAATTAAATAGACAGAAACATGTCTGCGCCTAAAATCATAATGAAATTGAAGTGTAAAGAAAAACATTTTAGCATCAGATGTGATTTCAAATAGCATAATGGAGATTGCGAAAACTTGCAAGTTCTTTGATTGCAAAAGCAGTGTTAAATTGCCAACACACCTGCACGCACAAAGGAAATTAGTAGTGAAGTCAGAAACCCTCGTAAATACCATCTAGCAACTTTTCCCGCGCTCCAGAGATATATCACCAAACTTCTCGCGCCATCTGTTGTCATACTTGAGATTTATTGCTACAGATAATGAACGCACGTCGTCCACAGATGGCGCTGAACTGTTTATTACAACTTGACTGATTTATTGCTAGGGTAGGTACGGCGGCGTTTATTTTATTGGAAAACTCTTAACTTGTGATTTCATATCTTTAATTTATGTTCCTAACAATTAATGAAATAATAGAAGGAAGATAAATCGCAAAAATATCACGCTTTGTCTCAGATACACCGTGGGAAACGTTTTACATTGTAGGAATATTTAAATTCGGATTTTGAGGTAACTGTGACTATTGGATAAATTTCACTTTTATTGTTTAGTGACTTTTTTTGTGCGTGCAAAGATTCCAGACTTCCATCAAAATCCAAATCTTTAAACATTGAATATACTTAAAACTTTTGGATTCACATGTCTTAAAATAAAAGAGTCGTGCTAATAATTATTATTATATTGTTAAGATTAAATTCTATCCAAGTGAAACCGTTGGAATACATTCTAACGCCGGTAATTTACTGATTTTTATATATGTTTTGTATTGGATTCACTTGGATGAAAATAACAGCAAAAAATTTGATAAACTTTTAAACAAAAGCAGCTAAAAGAGAAGCCCCTAACTTATAGAAAAAAGTGGGATTAATAATAATGTTTGTATATTTGTACTAAATGACACATCACATATTAAATAATCGTTAAAGGTTTGTTTGTTTGTAATAGATAAACTCAAAAATTAATGGACCGATTTTCTTTCTTCACTGTATGTACCATGGGCAAAGCCGGGACAAAGAGCCAGTAAAAAAAAAACTTGAGAGGTGTCACCCTTGACATCCCGCATCGAACAAAGTTCCTTTCGATTAATTAGTGAAGGTTTTGAGTTATAACAATATTTTTTTTTATTTTTAACACGTATAATGGTACTATTTATTATTATTTTTTAATTATTACAAGAAACCTGTATACACTCAACAAAAATAATCGTCGCGACACCACACTGTTCAATGCGAAATAGAAATGAAAATATCTGGCTTGCTTTCTCTACGAGAGACAGGCAGAGAAACATGCGACGCCGCAAAGCTAACAATAGCTTACTATAGCAAAGTGTCGTGACAACTTTTTGTAAGAATTTTTTCCGTCTAGCCCCCTTTCACAACGCGCGATAAGGAACTTCGTTCCAATAAATAGTAATAAATATAAACCGTGACAAAATGTATAAGTCTTATATTAACTCATAACGCACTGAGGTTGGAGTTAAAATGAAAAACCGAAGTATTCTGTAGTAGTAAATTAATGCAAGATTATATACTTCAACACTGCGTACATTTTTATAATCAGTACTCTACGGTGGCGCCCTCATATTGATTATTATAGTTTTGCCTCGAAGGAAAATTTCTCCACTTTATCTTAACCATAATATCACACTATCAAGAGAAGTACACAGCAGAGTCACTGTTGTCACAACTTAAAATAATACAGTATTATTAAAAAACATACCTTCTGTCAGAACGCCAGAATTATGTAACATTTTACAGCGTAATGGCATATCAATTTAAATCTTACACCATCAAAATTTAAACATACTTGCGACAGCCCTAGATAGTGTCCCGAGCTACTAGCAACATGATGTATGTATCTTGTGAAATCATCACTATTCCCGCTATTTGTAACTACTGAATTGACTTGTTAAATACAGAACACTTTGGTTTTTTTTTATACATATTTTGTAGAAACTGACTTTTGCTATATAAACCTAAAAAATACGTAATTCTTGTAAAAATGTAACAAACAAAAACGTATACAAACGACTATAGATTCTCTTCTTTTTGGTAGACGGTTTTAAAGTTGCTTTTAAACAGCCTGCCATCTTGCGGATTTCACCAACAACTCTTACTCCTCTAAAACACAATTATAATTTACGACAAATCCGAACGAACGAAAGGAACATCACAGTTCACCGTCAATCCGCTAGGTGGCGTTGACTCAAAAAGTACGTTAACCAAATACTAGATGTCGTTACTCGAACCATCTATAAACAAAAGAAAGCGCCCCGTCCATTATTATTTTACATTCGTAATAAAAGCGTTTTAAAACCTTTCCGCGAAGGTGTGAAAATGATTTTTGTTCTACGCCTTCGTACTACTTTTTTTTCGGTGTTTTAGGCGTGGGAACGTCACGGCAGGTAGACTTTTATTCATAATACGAGTTGTAAAGATTGTGCAGTCGTCTGACCACGTAAAACCGGCCGTGTGGTTTTATTGTCTACCTCGGGAGTACTCTTCTTTTGTTTTTAATGCGCACTTAACTATTGCTCATTCATTCCGAACGCACCTATGATAATTAGTTCATGATCGTGCGGCAACTGCGTTTTATTTATAAATGTTTGTTTTTATGTATCCTCAGCCGATGAACAGTCGCTGACGGCTGACGTTGCTTTTACAAGTTTAATGAGAAAACCTTTAACTAGGGAGCTACCTAAAAAATCTTAAATACGTACATCGTGTTATTATACAAAATAAAACGGTTTACGTAGAAATTACAATAATTTATAACTATTTTCTAGATGACCACAATGCTTTGCAATCTTGAAATACGTAATAGCATCTACGTATAACATGCCACAACATAACAGAGGCCAGTCCAAGCCTACCCTGGTACCACACTTTCAAAACAAATAGCATTATCTTCAAATAATAGATCTATTGTGATACAAACGTACGTGTCTGTTCAGAATGCTGCCATTGATGAAATGTGTCATTATGAATGAAGCTAAATATAGTGTTCGAGGAACACATACCGGCGTGCCAACACATTCACGCCTATACGGGATTTCACTGTTTCCAGGAGTTCTGTTCGAAACCTTACGATTCGTCAAAAGAGTGTACTTGATCATTTTAAAACAATAGCGGGTCCACAAAGCACAAACTGTTAATTTTTGCGACTATAAACCGTATTGAAAAATAGAAGAATACGGAATATATGAATATATAATAAAGGACAAAAGATTGGTTACTAGAACTACTACTAGAAAACAAAAATACTCCTTCGTTGTAAATTCAAACGCCAAGGTTTATATATAAAACTTATATAAATTAATAAATTCACATATAGACTACTTTGAATATATATATATATATATATATATATATATATATATATATATATATATATATATATATATATATATATATATATATATATATATATATATATATATATATATATATATATATATATATATATATATATATATATATATATATATATATATATATATATATATATATATATATATATGTATTTTATATTCATTCATATTATACCTTAAATATGAGTTAATTCATTCCACACACCACCACACACAGAAATCCTTTTTTGATGCGAAATACAAACTAAAACAAACTTTCGCGCCAAGTACCTCCAACTTCACGTCAATTGTAGGAGATTAACAGTAGCAGGTATTATATTATAATATTAGAACATTTTCAAATACAGTTTCCAGCTTTCACGATACCTGTTTTCAACTGATACCTTTGCATGTTGAAATTTAAGGAAGGCTGAAGGCCTGTCAGTTTTTCCTTAGATTTACCAACCAAATTTCCTCGTCTCTCGTCTCTGACTTTAACATATTCACACTTTCATCTTTCCATAGATACTTCAATAGATATAGATTATATCTACATTACATTTCAAGGTACGATTGCCATTAATTGTTAGACGGCTTATAATAAAAATCCAACGAAGTTTTGTCGATAAGTCCGTTCTTTCTTTATAAAAACGTAAACTGAAGTATTTTTAAATAAATTATTACATAGATTATCAGCACTGACGAATGATACCTCAGCCCTCAATCCAAATACCGAAAAAACCCTGGCACAAAGGGATACCAAAAAAAAGCATTACCGTCAAATCGAGCTGTTGAGATAAAAACTTTATATTCAAATTACGGGGGGTTGCTTTTTACCAGACCACACCTGCCGCGTGCCATTGTTAAAAACATGATCAAAATGCTATAATTTAATCTATTTTCCATGTAAGTTCTTGAGGAGGGCAACCCTCCAGATAATTGCTTGAAGAGTGCTCAAAATCTTAATAATAAAAAATATAATTTCAGTTATAAACAGCCACAGATTAAAATATTTGCTACGCCCAGCTGTCACTGGACTGAATTTAAATTTTAGGTATATTGGGAACTGAAAGAATACCATGTAAGTTAATGCTGATGATAAAGTTTTAACTTTTCTACTTATTTAATACTGTATGGGAATAGAATATTTATAAAATACAGAATAAAGCTCACAGTTAGATACGTACCTACGTGATCCTTGAGAGCAACTAGCTTTTACGCGGCTTCACACGCGTTAAATTTGGAATAGTTTAATAGTTGTTATCATACATATAAACCACTCTTGAATCACTTTTTCTTTTAAAAAAACGGATATGCTATGTAGTGACATACGTAACACGGGCGAAGCCGAGGCGGGGCGCTAGTTAAATATCAATAAGTATCTTTTGCAATTTGAAGCCATAAACATCATAAAACAATGTTACGAATACATATTTTTAAAACAATCAAGTTTAAAATAACCACATATTACCTAAAACATTGATGACTTCGTGTCCTTTAATCTCCATACCGACGTCATATTAATACCAAAGATAATAACATTATAAGTTATATAAGAACCCATGCTTTTAAATCAGTGAACCTTTAAGTAGCCAGTCGGCGATTCACAAAGGTAATTGTGGCTCGTTTTGTGAGGTTGGAGTGGTTTTATTTGCTGATGGGCTTGTGCTCCCAATCTATGGGGAAATTGGACAAGTTTTTGGGAATATTGCAATAGATTGAGGGGTGTGCGCGATGGAGTTTCCCTAGAAATGGGGAAATTTCGCTAAAGACAGTTTTGACTATTTACAGTAAAAGTCTAAATAGATCAGCTATATTAGCCTGGAGATGTTAAGCCATTAAATAACGTTTTTTCCCCTATCAACAATAAATCCTAACAATAATAAATGTAAGTATAAATCATATTAAATGAAATTTTTATTGCCATTAATCTTATCGAATATTTTTATCTGATCATTTCATTTGGATTTACCAGTGAATCGAGGTTAAAGTGTTGCTAATTGTTTTCACATACCTACTATAAGATTTATATAGAAAATTAAATGTGTCTTCTAAACACGATCATTACATAATAATTGATGAATAAGAACCGCATTACTGAGTCGTATGCGACAGATGCGCTGCGCAAGCGCGGCAGTAGCGAAGGTTGCCATCAAGATATTATTTTGCTCAAATAGGTTCTAAAAATTTATACAAAATAATTGAAAACAATGTTATGAACGCTAAGAATGGTTGCAGATGTATATTTGTTTTTTTTTTGGGTTATAGAAAAATATTTTGCAAAATTATTTGAATTTTAAAATATATTTTTCGTCAAAAAAATCTAAACAAACGATAGAAAGCTGAATAGGTTGTTTGTTCTAATGTCTGAATGTTATAGTGAATATACGTACCACGGACGAAGCTGGGACGTCTATTGGTTCACATTAACCTCTTTTAAGACAAATATTAATCTATTAATTATTATCTATAGAATATTCTAGATTTTCAAATATCAAAATCACTTGTTAGTCTCGTATCAAAGTCTTACATATAATAAATAATAACCAAACAACAAAATTCACATTTGTAGCAGCCCTACGCCCTGAACACCTATTTAACCTCAAAATGAGTTTTTGTGTAAACTTTTTACTTATCGGCCCACTAATATTATGCTTATGTTACAGTTTTTATATCTATGCCTGTCGGATAATTTAAAAAAAAAACACACAGTGTTGACGTTCGAAAAAATATTTTTTATCTGTCGCGGCATATGGCGGCGCGTGCTACGTACACATTGCGCATGATTTTTTTTGCATCCGATTCGAAAAGACGCATATGCGCGGGCTCAGCTTTTTTTCTATTATTGGGGCTCGGCAATAAATTGAATAAATTTAAATCGAGCGTTTTGGAAACTTTATTACTATAGTATTTTATGACATAAAAAAATATTTCAAAATCAGTGAAATAAAAGCGGGAAAAAAGTATATTAAAATATTGCGTGTCGTGCGATTACATGCAAATATATTATAAGAAAATTATGAAATTGTACATACGAACATATTTGTGAAATGTTGCTTAGACAATTTATCCTATGTTTTCAATTTTTTTTTTTTTATTATTTAAATTTATAATACATGTTATATTTGAATCGTTATATAAAGTTGTTAGGTAACTTTACACCTATATTAAAAATGCTACGGAACTTCAGAAGCACGTGCATAGGTACATTACAAAGGCGCCGGGCTTTGTTTATGGGCTATGAAAAAAGTAATAATCGAATAAAGCTTTATTGTTTGTCTGTCTGTCCGCCGATTGGGACGTGTTCTCCGAAACGGCTGTAATTGCTGCAGACTGGCAGATAGTCATATACATCCTGACTTCTTGTTATGATTAATAATGATACGCAATTTAAATTTTATTCACGAAATCTAGATAGATTGAGCAATGGAAAAAGCAATAATCCTTTTATAAGAATTTCATTATATAATTTTATTGAATCGTTAGGTTATTTTAGCGTTACCTGTGTGTTTGTATGTAACCGACTCTTTTTTACTCACTTTGACCTATAAACGGACAGATTTAAATCAAACTTTGTACACTTTTCAACAATGCAATAATTTATGATGATGAAATTTCATTAAGTACACTCTGTTTGAGGTTAGAGATAATTTAGTTGATTCTATGATTAAATATATGTTCTTAGAATATTCAACTATAATAATTTTTAAATACTCTCATTCTCAGATATACTTTCACTAAACTGTAACAATTTTTAAGATATGAAACATGAAACTACATACATACATGCTTATTCAAACAATTCACGCATACACTTTAATAGCTATAATACTGATAATGGTGCATATATATGCATATATACATATATTTTAGGCATATATCTGCCCTTAAAATCATTGTAACTGAACACAAAAATCCTAGAAAAATAAACCAAGAATCGAGTCCCTTAAATCGAAATCCATTCGCCAATATTGTATCATATTACTTTATTTTCCATGATAGCAAATGTCTATTGTGATTTGTTATCTACGATTGTTGACAGTATGGAGTGTGTACGCTTATTTCTTCATAAAAGCATTTGGCAAACTCCTCAGCAGACCAGCCAAAAACGTTGGCAAATACTGTTAGATATGCTGCAAATAAATCGTGCCAAGCCTCGTTAGGCTGTTAAGGGTTCAAGTCTAGAGCATTCGCCAAGGACTCCGATCAGCCTGGGAAGGGTAGTGAGGACAATGCGTATCGATAGATATTTGACTGTGTTTTTGGTGTAGTGATTCGGTCAGTGAGTGTACGGAATGAATTTGTATTAATGAGATGTTATGGGTGTATTTCATTGATGTTTTTGTATAGTTATTTTTAGAGGAGTAACTTCACCTATTAGTTGTATTTTGGTAAATCCATCTAATGTTTATAAATGCAAAATCCATACATCACTTAAAGTATGGATATATTACTCTTTCACGCGAAATCTGCTTATCGCTGTATGAAGTTTAGTACAGAGATAGATATATAAATTAGCACATAGGCTATTTTTTACCCGTGTACCTCGCGGGTGACGTCGCGAGTTATAGCTAGTACTTTATATTTCTGAATACAGAATGATAAATTTATCTAGAACGTTAACTTAACGTGACTATGCTCGCTGCAAAGTGTTCGAAACGTCGGGTAAATAATATAATGAATAAATCGCGATTAAAATCTGTTAAAAAGTTTTTAATTTCTAAATGGAATTATGATGTTAAAAATATGTCAAATAGTAATTAATACTAAGAAAATCGTACCAATCACAACTATCGAATCCAACTTGTTTACTCTCCCCTTCTACGATGTACATTTTCTACCAGTTTTATAAGAGCTTCGTCATAATTTCATCCTTATATAAACATATTTAATTCATTTTCTTTGTATCGATAACTACAGACGCGCCTATGATTACGCCTACTTACGCCTTTCCGACAATTTACGCGAAATGGGGGAGAAAACGCCTGCCAAATATCATAATACGGGTCAACGACCCTTACGTACCGACCCTTTGACCTTTGAGAGGTTACATACTTTATTAATCATATATATCGTCTGTAATTGCGTTTTATGACCACTCAGCTAGCTAATTAAATTATATAGTCGTAAAAGCTTGTATTATCGTTCATTTTTCGTGTTATTTTTCCTCATAATTGAGGTTTAGGTGGAAAATAGAAAAGCAAAAACGCGGGAAAAAGGCTTGATTTCCGACCGACTTCAGAACAGAGGTTATCATTTCGAACGTATTTGTTGCATTTGATAAGTATCTCATGTTTTTATTGGATGAATCGATTTTTATGTTTTTTTTTTTTTTTGTTTATTAGACAGCTGGAGTGTCTCATGTCTTATTTAACTCTGTTCTAGTTCTGATAATTGTAAGGCAGTTTTTTTTTTTTGCTGAAAATAATTGTTGAAGACATTTATTGTTATGTTATAGCGAAATAAATATTAAATAAATTACGAATCCTCGGCTCAGCACAAAAAGTATAAGGTTTTTCTTTTCATTTAATTAAGCAATTAATATAAAGCATTACATGGATATGAATAAATTTTCCCATAGCGTTGCAGCGGGTGAACGACCGGACGGTGTAGGCGCCGAATTTGGCCACGGTGATATCTATCGTCTTTGACGCATTCTATGGCTCACCATCGCCTCTCATCCTATATGATTTTAACAGAAAACATATTAATTTACAAGAATTATAATAATATATTGAAAACACCTCATAATTTGTGAAAAAACTCGGTCAAAAACAATCGATAAGTGCTTATACGTTATAACAATGCAACGAGCTTTGTACAATATTTCATTAATTGCTTATTATATTTAATAGTATCGGTCCGCCCCGGCTTCGCCCGTGGTACATATATAGCCTAAAACCATCCTCAATAAATGGGCTATGTAACACGGAAAGAATTTTTCAAATCGGACCAGTATTCCTGATGATTAGTGCGTTCAAACAAACAAACTCTTCAGTTTTACAATATTAGTATGGATTTACATATAACTATTTATTAAGATAAAATGAATAAATACGGCAGATTTAAATGATGATCTGTAATATGTAATTTTTTTAATAAAAAAAAACAACTATATAATAAATAAATAAATAACTATTATCCCTTAAATTCACACAACGCCAAGTCCCAGTGACATAATTCATTTAAACGGAAGCGAACAAATTAAAAAGTTGTAGAGAAATTCTTTTACATTAAAATTATAACTCATTTTAACACTATAGGTGAAGACATTTCTGTCGTCAATTAATTACAGCGGGTTAGGGGTGTTTAACACCTGTATAGCGACTAACCTTTTTGTGAAGGGGTAAAGATAAAACAGTTTGTTTAACTTTGTTTTAAAGTTTAGTACGTGATGGCTTTTCATTTTAAATGGTTACTGAAAAAAACATACCAGAATATTTGAATAAATAACCTCTTAGATGCAGTTTTATACGTCAAGAGACGCTCGTCTCGGCTCCGCTCGGATACCAAGATTCCTGTTTTATCCCAACGGAGCATTTAATCGGGATAAAAAGTATCCTATCACCCAAGTCAGCTCATACCCTGTCTCTATACCAAATTTCATGAAAAACCGAACAGCAGTTTCAGTGCGATTGACGGAAAAACATCCAAATAAAAAAACTTTTACATTTATAATATTAGTGATCTTTTAAATATATTCAGCGGGTAATATTTCGAATATCACGTGTTATGATGGTTTGTAGGAAATAAGATTATCAGGGTAAGCCGAGAGAATCAGTGCTTTAAACATACCAGAATACACGATATCCCAATTTTGGCAAACGCAAACTAAAAAATCTAAAATTTTCTCAGCATTTTTCGCAGACTTTAGTAAATGATGAGTAGGCTAAGTACTAAATTAACGAAACTCGTGTATTTTAATCACAACTAAGTGTAGTTTTAAAAAAAGTGTGTTGAAATAAAGCCGTGGACACTCAATTGCAGAAAACTAATAATAATTCACTCGAAGCTAAATACGGCAACGTCGGCTAAATAAAAACACTGGGTGATTCTGCCGTAAATTAAACCTTATGTTTGTGTCATTTAAAATGTTATTTATTATGAACATATATATAACAACTAGCTGCGCCCGCAGTCTCACCCGCGTAAGTCCGTATCCCGTAGGAATCGGAATAAAAAGTTGCCTATATGTTATTCCAGTTGTCCAGCTGTCTACGTACCAAATTTCATAGCAATCGATTCAATAGTTTTTGCGTGAAAAAGCAACAAACACACACACATCCTTACAATCTTTCGCATTTATAATATTAGTAGGATTTACACAGATTTCAAATGGCTTAAATATGCTGAATAGCGAAGATAAAGAAAATAAATAAAACGACTATACATATATTTATTTGCCTGGAACTACGCCCGCGTGATGATATAACTTTCATTACCTCTTTCCTTTGGGAGAGCATTTGTCAAAATCCATTTTTAGCAGAAGCCTACACAGTAGCTATCTGCATTTAACCCGCTTGGTTCAGTAGATTGGCCTGTACTTGGATAAATCAGATAGTCAGTGTTTGCGCTTTTTATATACGTTTTTATTTTTAAGAATTAATTTCTTCATACAGATCTTAGGTTTGGAAATATGCTATGTAGAACCAAGGCAGTTAACTCTTTATTTGTGTACGATAATGTTATTTTGTTATTTTTGTACAAAATAATGTCTGAAAGAAATCTTCGTTTTTTAGGTTAATTTTTTCACTTGTAGCTTGATAGTAATACGATTCTTAAATAGTCTAGGTATTTAATTCAATTTTTATCCCGTCCCGCGGGTGGAGCCGGGGCGAACGGGTTGTATCATAAACATTGCAGAGAACTTCCCTCACGAGATATATTTCTGTATTTGCGATACATTACGTCCGTCTGTTTCGACTGAGCGCTGTCAGGCTAGCGCCCTATAAATCTATCGCATGAGAATCGGAGACTAAATTAAATCCGCCGTTTAGTGGCGTTTAAAGGAAACGTCACGTTTTTGCGTTCAGCCATTTATTGTCAATCGTGTCGTGCGGAATTTTAATTCTAAAATGTACAACATTTATTATGGACTCACACAAAATATTTTCTTTTCCGATAAAAATATACAAGCACTTATGGGTTTTAACTTTTGATTAACTACGTGGGTACAAAGCATTTAAATAAAAACAATTTTTTTTAATATTTCTAGCTAATAAAATTTGCTGCAATTGTTGCACTTTGTTGAAATTAATATATAATCCTACTAATATTAAAAATGCGAAAGTTTGTAAAAATTTGCCTATATTTTGTATTGTTGTCTACGTACCAAATTTCATCAAAATCCGTTCAGTAGTTTCATCGTGAATGACGGACAAACATCCAAACAAACAAACTTTCATTTATAATATTAGTATGATAAGTGTGATGAGGAAAATCTAAAAGGCATTTCCCACTTGTTACTAAAACATTTAATCAAAGTGAAATACGAGATTTGTATCGAATTTAACTACATCGCTGGAAAGCTTTTCGCTATAACTGTTTAAAACATCATTGTCACTAAAGATTTCTCAAGATATGACCATTTTCCGACACACAATTCATTCACAGAATTATAGTATTAAGCACGTCAGAATAAGGATCGGTATTGCATGTAATATTATGAAATTAATTTCGCGGCAATCGTGCGAACTGATTTTTATCGTTAAATGGGTTATTCTAAATTAATTTCACAATTAGGGGACGTGCAGATAAAAACAACATGTGTTATTGTTTATGCAAATATAATTGACAACAAATTGGCCCGTGTGAATTGCAGTTTGACTTACATTTTGAATAACGATACGAGGGTAGATATATAATACATTTTATTCCGTTTCCGTTATTGCAAAAGTGTACGCAAATAGTGGAAACAAAAATGTTATATGCGGAATTATTCGCGCCATTTTGAATAAATTGAATTCAGAACTTGCACAATGACGTTATTTTTTTTTTTTAATCAACATCGAGTTCGGACGCATTGGCTTTTAGCGACGGTATGTTTGCAAATAAAATGATTTTGTGTCGGCCCCCAACAGACTGCGCCATAGAGCTAAGCAGATATAGACTGGACTGTTATCGTTTGGGGATTTAGAACTAAAGTTGTGTTGATTTAAAAAATACTGCAAAACACACCAGGGCTTCGTTTTATTGTACATTTTTTTGCAAATAAAGTAACTTGCTGACCCGGAAAACGCTGTTCTGCCCTACTCTTATTATTTAGGGGTCATACAAATACCACCCGGACCCGATATGCATACAAAATTCCATTCGAATCAGTCCAGCCATTACGGAGGAGTATGTTAAATATCATTGTGACACGACGAATTTGATATGTATGAAATTATTACATATCAAATTCTATATTATTATATACATATACAAGGAGATTTAGCTTATTCTTAACAAAACTACAACATTTTGTTCTATTCTAAAATCAAATATTAATATGTTTTCCGTGCATAAATCATTTACCTTTCTTAATATATTTCTCGTAAAACGCACGTAATAGAAATTTGAACTTTAATTAATTAATTACATTTCACTGTATGCGTCAGCGCTTCATCCTCAATCTACGCTCTTTAAACCGCAAGGAGACATTGTAGGACTTATAAATAGGCGCCTCTACATATATAAAGGTCTGCGGATCAAAGCGGGCCACGTGCCGGGATGCGCAGACGACGTCTGGCGACTCCCCCCCTCTCCTGTACCGTCTCCCCCCCTCCCCTTGCGGCGCCTACACGTAGTAATCGTTGCTTCTCCTACTAGGCAGGTATTATACAAAGTGATTAGTCACAAGGCATTGAGGAAACTAGAAATCTTAATGGATTGTGATTTGTGGTGAACATTCGCCGTGGACAGAAATCACAATTGGAACTGAACCGTTCAATGGATTGGAATGAAAATACACATATAGATAGATGATGTCTTGTTTTAAGTTTAAGGGGCGTCCATAAATTACGTGAGGCATTTTTCAGGATTTTTTTTATAGGATATCCAAATATACTGCACAAATCGCGTTGTAACCCAGTCTTTAAAGAGTTCAAATACAAAACTTACACAGAATATAGACTGACTAGCTGCGCCCCGCGGTTTCGACCGCGTGAGGCTGTATCCCGTAGGCATATCGGGATAAAAAGCCTATGTGTTATTCCAGTTGTCCAGCTATCTACGTACCAAATTTCATTGCAATCGATTCAGTAGCTTTTGCGTGAAAGATAAACAAATAACCATACATGCATACATACAGCCATCTATACTTACAAACCATCGCGTTTATAATATTAGCAGGATAACGACTACAAAGTACCTACTATCTCCAATAATAACTATTAGCTGTGACCCGCGGTTGAAACCGCGTAAGTCCGTATCCCGTAGGAATATCGGTATAAAAAGTGCCTATGTGTTATTGCAGATGTCAAGCTATCTACAAAGAAAAATAGTATTATTATTCACCAATAGATGTCAGGAAAAAAAAACACGAATAAAACACGAATATGACATTTTCTAAAAAAAAATTCCTAGCTAGATCGATTTATCGCCCCCAAAACCCCCTATATACTAAATTTCATGAAAATCGTTGGAGCCGATTCCGAGATCCCAATTATATATATATACAAGAATTGCTCGTTTAAAGGTATAAGATATCTACAGATCATCAGTAAACCATCACATCCACGAGCAAATGGTTCTAACATTACCCAGTGAAGTCACTTCCGATGTTCCGGTGTGAGCCGCGCGAGCAACGCCGCGGCATACAAATCGCCTCAAATAAGCTTTACAGTTACCAACCTACACGGTTCCACATGCCCCCGAAGCCGAATTTCGTTTCCTTAATTGTGTATTTGTGACGTCACTACTAAAACATTATTATCGTGTTTACTAATATGAGTAACGTTCTCGTACAATTTATCCGCTTTCGGCTTTTAGGTTTCTACTGCATTTCTTTTCTGATAATGAATCGTTTATATGTCAGCAATAAAAGATAAAAAATATAACGAATAGAAGTAATCAATACTAAATAAGACAATATTACTTGATACGGGACAGTTATGCTATCAATATTTTATATGTGTACTAGCTGCGCCCCGCGGTTTTACCCGCGTAAGTTCGTATCCCGTTGGAATATCGGGATAAAAAGTTGTAACGTACCAAATTTCATTGCAATCGGTTTAGCAGTTTTTGCGTGAAAGAGCAACAAACACACACACATCCTTACATACTTTCGCATTTATAATATAGTAGGATATTAGCAGGAATAGGATTCATTTATTATTCAATTAGTTTTTGTTTTCTTTCCTTCTAACACCATATTTTTTTAACGGATTAAAGGAATTAATTGAATCCTATAAAAAAACAGAATTTTAATATTTTTAGAATAAAATCTGCTGCACTACTCTTAAGACGCGGAAGTACAAAACCTTCACACAAATATAGGCATAATTAAGACGAATTCATTAAAGAATACTCTAATCTAGTACTTCCTTCTTCCTACACTCAATGCAAACATACGTCACAGTCACACATAATCTAGACTCACTCCCACAGATATTATAAGCAATCTAACCAAATTCTGAATTTCTATTTTATATCCATGTAATATCTAGCAGTCGAGTTAATTAGATGCTTTTAACTCATGCAAACAATGCACCTAAACATACTTATCTGTAAATAACAGGATAATATAAACAGCTATACAAAAAATTATGTCTCGAAATCATCTAGCCATCTGTGCTGCGAAAATACACATGTCTTTGCCCAGATGACTGGCACGCTGAGTCTTTACTTGAAAATGACCTTTATTTGAATCACTTAAACCCGAATTTTTAGCATCACTGGTTGGAATTACCTTCTCCAGAGTTATACGAGTTTGGGTTATACTGCTGTATCATTAAGATTGCATATCGAGTGGGCTGGTTTGGGCAGGATTTTTTTCGGAAGTAGAATATTTCATATGGTAAGGAGCGTGTCAGGTTTCGCGGCAGATGCGCATTAAGTCGGCGCACGCGTCGCGGCACTTCTGTTGCTTTTGCGAATGTTCAGCTTGATTACTTTTGTATTAGTTTGTTCTACAAATGTGCTGTTTGTAATGCAGACGATAAGATATGAATATTGATGTCTAATAAAGTATCTACGATGGATGCTGCATTATTTAACTGCTCTTTACTACTAAATATGTCGTAATTGCTTCGGTGCGGTGATTCTTGCTGCTTTTGCATGTTTTGTATTGCCATCTAAGTATTCACTGAAATGCCCGACGCTCGATGATATTCATTATTAAAAATTGTTTTTCTTGGATTTCCACAATCTTATTGGATTCTCATATTTTTTTGTTTTGTATCACTTATTATGTGATCTTGATATTGTGTTGTGTTGTATCACTTATTGTGTTACTTGTATCAATAATTTAAGAAACCATCTAATCTAGAAACTTCTCAGCACCTGAGCTAGCTCACATCAAACATCAGAAACTGACCCCCTAGCCTACATACGACAAAAAGCGCAACACACATGCAAATCCAGTGAACTTGTTAGCACGTGCAGTTACCTGCAGTAAAAACGGGACAGCTGCTCGCCAGCTGCCAAAGACGCTAACTGTACCGCTTGCGAGGCCAGATGGCGGAGTCTGCAGTGCATTATCAAAGGCTTGGTCAGCTCTTTGGTTTTGATTAAGCTTTGCAAAGAAAAGGCTTTTGTACTAATTGATTTTGGGTAGGTATGGCAAGACGTATGGTCGATTTGGTGTGAAATTGTGGCTCAGTGAGCGGAGGTTGAGTAAAGCTGTTAAATTTAATGACCAGGTCTGTCCAGTGCAGCTCTTGTTACAGATATTGTTACGTGTTATGGGGTTTTCATGGTGGAATATTTCAAATAATTTGGAGTAATTTTGTAAGCACGCACAGATCTCTATAAGAAATGAAACAAAGAGGCCGTCAGGATTATGCAAAAAGAATAATTGCCCAAAAGGTTTCTAACGTAAAAAAGCACGCTTTTACCTCAAGCGCACGCAGAATCTCCTCAATTTCCGTAAACACGGTATCGTTGTTATGCCGCGCGTGCTTTCCAAATTACCTCTTGAGCACGCAATCATCAATGATTGATTGCCTTTCCATATTCTCTTTCTTACATTTCCCTCGTAAATGCTGCATTTACATATCATGGTATACTAACAAATATATTGTCTGTTGCCTAATAGTCGCAGTCCATTAGGCCGCATGCAATATTTATATGTGAAAACTACAAAAGATACAGTCTTCTTATCATCTTTATATGTTCATATTTTAAAATAAATGAATTTCTTCAATATTTTTATTAGCTATATTATAGCAAATAATAACATCATGCAAAAATATGACATAATTCATTGTTAATTCATTTATACATATACAATAATTTTCCACTAAACTTCAGAGGATTAACATATTATTGAAAAAAAAATGTGTGCAAAATTCTCATGTAAATTTAAATAGACATGATATGAGTCAGTGATATACATACAATACAAAATATACCATTGCAAGTCCAGTACACTAGCTTGTTAACATTTAGTATAATCTGATGTTGTAATGACTCGCCTCACTTTAAAATATTTGGTTAAATATTTCACCATGTTCCTCCCAAATTCTTGCAAAATTAAATTTTGTTTTCAAGCCTTATATTACGAGAAATCAGTTCAACATAATTGAGGTCAAACACGGAACATTGCATTCCACTTAAAATTACATTAATTTGATTATTATGTGAATTCATGGAAGATATTCTGCGAAGATTCGGTAATATTCATAATAAGTATCAAGTTACCGAAACTGCAAAACATTATATAGTTTAATCAAATGTTTTTTCTTAGCGTTATACTCAAACTCAAAATCAGACATTTATTTATTCAATTAGACTTATAGAAGCACTTCTAAATCGTCATAATAATTTTAACATTTACCACCGGTTCAGAAAGCAGTTTCTACAGAGAAGAGTCGGCAAGAAACTCTGTAGAGAGTGTTTGTTAAACAATTAAAGACCAAATAATCCATCAGAGTTTTTTTTCAAAATCATATGTTTGCATGGCGCCAGAACTTTACTATCGAGACATTAAACTTTATATTCAACCCAATGCTACCAGACACTTATCTGCTTTAAAACATCTGTCAAATGTTGATCATTGTTTTAACCATTGTCGATTGTAAACCGATCACGACCCTGTAAGCCTTCTTAAAGTACATGCTTGGCTTTGTGTTCCCTTTTAAATACATTTCCATCGACGTCAGTGTTCGTACATTGTGTTTATCTGATCCCGTGATCGCGTGCAGGTGATCGCATTGCACCCAGATCAGTAATTACTTGCGCACGCGCAGTTTCTATTCCCGATGAACTTTGCGAACGATTATTGTTACCATTTTGCTCTTTTTCATCGTCAGCGGCTTCAGATAATGATACGCATGATACGCTGGCATTTATCGATATAAGGCTTGTTTCGGTGAGTAGGTTGTGAAATGCTGGCTTTTGTATAGTAGGTAAATAAAATTTTTCGTCGAATTTAGTTGTGAATCTTAAATTGTTTTTCCGAAAACAAAATGATGCATCGCAATAGAATTTTCAATAGAGAAATTCAAAACGTAAAATGTTATATGTGGCAGTATCAAAAAGAGTTACTCGTTTACCACAAAGTATCTCTAAATGCATGATAATTTCATAATTTAACACGCAAAACTGAATTTAAATAAATGTATGTTGCGGTGGCGCTTACGTCAAATTAAACAGCCGCTCGGTAATTTCTTAACCGCACTTAGGGGTCGCGATTTCGACGAAAAAAAAAATATTTAAGGAGTCAATGCCCTGAACGCCATCTGGTGTGCGCGCGCGCCGCTCATTCGGCTCGGAAAAATGCTCTTTTTTGTGCGCACCCCGTAGCAACAACATACAAATTTTAATGTACTTTACTATGGTGCATATGGGATTCAGAACCTTATTTTCAAGAGCATACAGTCAATGTTGGGAAAGCGGCAGCCCGCAGCGAGCCTGAAGCAAATTTAGGGGGTTGTTTTTACGAAGACGTTTACCGCTTAAGAAAATATTTTGTTCCATATGCTTGTTATTATAAGGTTTTAAATAAACCATTATCACTTGTGCGGTTGTATTAATATAGTGTTTGCGGTAAGGGAGATTATATTAAGATAAATTAAGTTTAATGGCTCGCATTCACAGCGCGTGCTGTTATGAATAATTAATAAAACACTTTTTATAAGATTGATTCAAGGAATTGTTATAAGTCATGAGTTTGTTTGCGATCTTTTGGTATGATTAAAATGATAATTGGTGTTGTGACAAGACTTTCTAAATTTCGTTGTTTAAAAGATAATTTTCCCATAGCATTTGAATTTGAAATTATGTTCATTGAATTTATATAAGATCATCACATATTCACTTATTTCTTAGATTTGTCATTCAGTATGAATAAAGCTTTTTTTTAAGTTTGCAATAGTTTTGATGCCTTGAGAGGATTAAATATAATATAGGTATATAAATAACATACAAATTAATAATTTCTTTATTTATAAAAAGGATAGAAGGACAATTTAGTATTATTATAGTAGTATGAATAAGGTAAATGATATAATACGAACATAATATAATATTAAAAAACAATGAATAATCAAAAAATACCAACATACCATATTATGCGTTTAATATGTGCCGTTTTTTATATAAGTTTAAAGTCAGCGATTTATTTAAAATTAATTCTTATAAAATGTTGTTAAAGTATACAAAAAAGCTAATACCACTATCGGAAGATTTATTTAATTGTATGGAATATAGCGTACGTGACGAAGCGTTTTTTGTATGTAAGCTTGCACTTACGACCATTAAACCTACCTAATGTACCGTTTAATCAAATATAGCAGACACACCACCATAACAGATTCAAGAGCGTATCGCGAACGCACCTTGTCGCATATCGTTTGTTCGATCGTACCAAAGGGAGCTTACGACTAAATATAATTCAATAGACACCCTCTTCCTGCCAAATATGTGCGCGCTACTTACAAAATAAACATGCGTTTCGATAACAGCGTATTATAAAGCATTAGGGGGTATTTTGGTTTGATCGTTGGACGTCGATTTCACGTATGGCAGAGCAGGTGTGCCGCAAGGATCTACTCTGGGACCGCTTTTAGATTCACAATCTCGAGACACGTGGCTTAGGGTGATGTTGGCAGAAAAACTATCGCAGCTTTCGACTTCCGTATGGCACAAACATAAACAGAATTAGATCGCCATAATGTTTTTCCGGTTTGTGAGTTTGCGATTCAGACGCATTTAAGTGGTCTTGTGCCAATTATGTTGTCCCCGTGGGGCTTGGTAATATTTTGCCGACTACTTCAAGTGTTTTGTATACAACCAACATGTTTATGTATAACTTTTAGTTTATTCGTAAATTATATTTATTGAGTAAGTTAATTTATAAAAATAATTTAATTATTGAAATACGTATTGAATTTTCATACGTGTTACATATACAAAAGTTTATTTATGTATGTTTGTTTTTCTTTCCCATAAAATCTACTAAAACGATTTGATTAAATTATTTTATATGCACAGATTTCATTCTATACCTACTACCGGTAGAGTAAAATAAATAGGTATTACATAGCTATAGAAATTATATAAATTTTTATCTCGATACGATTTGATAATTAACTTCTTAACATACATCCTACTAATATTATAAATGCAAACATGAAAGTTTGTAAGGATGTGTGTGTGTTTTTGTTGCTCTTTCACGCAAAAACTACTAAACCGATTGCAATGAAATTTACGTACGTAGACAGCTGGATAACTGGAATAACATATAGGCAACTTTTTATCCCGATATTCCTATGGGATACGGACTTACGCGGGTGAAACCGCGGGGCGCAGCTAGTAATATATATTTTGTACACATACATACTTATAAAAAGTCTTTATAACTATTCCACTTCAATTATTTATTTTTAAATCGTTACAGAATGAACTCAGCTTGGCCGTGTGCGCTTTATTGTGAAATAACTTAGACGTCCCATAAACGTAACATAGCGTAAAAACTAGTCTTTACTATACCTATAAAAATAATTCAATCCATAGTTCGCTTTAATCAAGCGATAATTGCGACAAAATACACATCAATCAACTACTAGTACTACTCCGAACAATATTTGAATGTTTGTTACTAAATAACGTCGAAACGGAGAAGTATATCGATCGGACGGATAGATTGTATGAACTGAGTTAATACAAATATGTTTATAGTAACACGACAAAGCCAATAGTTAAATTTGTTACTGATATAAGAATCAATAATATACATATTAGACATTTATATAACCGCTTTTAACAAATACAAAACGATATAGTCCATAGAAAACGTTTCCAAAGAATTCTATTTTACGGTATACCTTTACCGGCTACCGTTCCGAATTGCTATGAAAAACATTCAGCCACTTACGCTAGGTTGTAAGTAATTCTAAGTGATTATAATCAATTAATTTCGTTTTGACTGCTCGCGTGCGGCCATGTTATTACGATATTTGGGGTAAGTATGGGTTTATGGCCTGTCAAATCAATGAACTATGAATACAGCACTAGTTTCCTTTAGATTCTGTGTTGATACGCTTTACGTGAAATTGTAGCTCTGAGCCGTGATCGAAATACCTACATAGTTCGTGTTATAACAACTACGTAACTATTAAATTATTTACTTTCAATAACTTATCGCATTAGTACAAACATGACTGATTTAATTTGAACTAGCTTTAGTCCGCAGCTTCGCACGCATTAAGCATTATACTTATAAACATTCCTCTTAAATCACAATCACAATATCTATATAAAAACTAAAAATAAGTATATATAGGGACATAGGAACGGACAGAGCAATTTTATCACGCTATTCATAGAACTTCAATATTGGATCATTTTTGCGAAATGAATAATCTTCTACTAAATCTAATTCAAAACAACTATTGAGTATCTTAGACAGAAAGAATCAATGTTAGATATTAATAATATTACATCCAGCTAAAACCAAATGAAGATGATTGGAGCGTTCCCATGGTTACTTACAACAAATCAAATATAGAAGGAGCTTCTCGGCTATTGTTTAAAGTGTTTTTTCATAATCACGACTGTAGGCTTATTACACCCAGTGAGATTTATAGCTTTTGTGGATTTAATCATAAACAATTAAATAATTCCATATAGCTGTCAACGCACGCCAAGTGTCGTGTCGCTCCTGGCTTTACGGGCAGCCATGTTGTTTACAAAACTATTAATTTTATCGTCTGAATATACCTTACATCGTGATATGCAGTTTTGTATTGTAGCCTAAATTATAGTTATTAAGTTATACTTATAAAATAATATTGTATTTTGCGACTGTCGAATTATAATCGTGGATACTAATAAACTTTTACTGAAGCAGTAAGGTTTTTTAACGAGTTATAATGTATATTTCACACTAGACGCTCGTCCCGGCTCGCCCGAAGATAAGATTCCTGTTTTATTCAAGGGAGCTTTTTTTTTATGTCACAGTCGGCAATGGAGCTGGAAGGTCGTCTGATGGTAAGCTACCACCGCTACCACCGCCCATGCACATTTGTAGAGGCATAAGGTCCTTACGCCTCTACAAATGGATTGCCGACTTTTTGGGATCGGATTAAGAAAGGATTGGCGAGAGGAATAAAGGAAAGGACTGGGAAGGGAAGGAAAAGGATATGGGCCTCCGGCTCCCCCACTCACCGAACGAAACACAGCAGAATGCTATTTCACGCCGGTCTTCTGTGGGGGTGTGGTACTTCCCCGGTGCGAGCTGGCTCAATTCGTGCCGAAGCGTGCTCGAAATTATTTAATCGGGATAAAAAGTATCCTCTCACCGAAGGCAGTTTCAGCGTGATTGACGGACAAACATATGAATCAAACAGACTTTCACATTAACATTAGTATGATATTCCATGTTATTACACTTTTACGAAATTAAATTGATTTTCTTAATAGCCTATAAATTGTCATGACAATGAAATTACTGGAAACTTATTTTTCATATAACTTCATGAATTCGCGATGGAAGTATTGCTAAACGAAACAAATCGTTGTGTTATATCATCATAAACGTGATGGATTGCATTAGTTACCAATGATTCATTACTATCTCTGAATCAGAAAGCTATGTGAATACTTTCACGGCAGGAAGCAAAGACAGTCCTATTGTCATCTACTTTATGGTATTTAATATTGTATTCATAAAGTGTTGACAGAATGATTGTCTTTCTTTTCATATAACCATAAACGTCGCTTATTGCATGCATTGGTCTGCTAATAGGCAATGTTTAATGTATGCTTGCAAAAGAGACTTCTGGCTATGTTCTATTTGCAAATATAGGTGAAAAATATTAAAACAAGATTTATTAAATGTTTGTAACAATGTACGTAAATATATAGACATGTTGTATAGTGTGAAATTGTTCTAAATACAAATTCATTTTAATTATGATTTAGCTAAATATTCATAATAATGTGTAAGTCTGAAGTAGGTTATTCAATTTTAACACAATATTTAATTTATTTGGTACGAGCGTTCCGCCCGTGGCTTCGCCCGCGTGGTAATAGATAAGATTAATTGTAACAGGTTTTTCCTCACATAGTTCGTTAGATAAAACTATCATGTGTCCTTTCTCGGATCACAATCTATATATGAGCCAAATTTCATCAATCAGTAGGCGTGAAGAGCAGACAGACAGAGTTACTACCGCATTTATAAAATTAGTAGAGATACAGTTTGTAACTGCATGAAAAACATGTAATATTATGTCTTAAAACCATATTCATAAGATATGAAACGATTCTTTCGAAGCTGCAAATAACGCATCGTCGCTTCTTGGCCTACGTGATTGAAAACCCTATTCATTACACCAGTCTCAATACGTTTAGATTCGACTTTATAACATTCACCGTATACCGTAACACGTACAACGGCACATCCAGATGTTACTCTTGCTACAGTTATCAGGAACACCTTTAAGACACGCCACACCTTAAAAAACAGCACCTGTCCCTCTCGCAATAAAGGAGACTTTACCGTGACAGCATATTTCGCTCAAATTCAGCGGATTCCCTTTCGTTTCGCACCTTTCCATTTGAATTTGATATAACATCCACCATGTGTTCCCATTTGTCAGAAGAAGCGACGTGACGAGCATTTTATAATCATGTCAGGCTTGGCTTAGAGGTCAGGTTTTTACTATCGATGTTTTGTTGTGAATTTTTGAGTATAATAGCACTGTACTATTGCTAGAACCTGTGGGTGTGGCTGTGCTGTGTGCAGCTTTTCATCACTCATGAGGATGTAGCATTTAACTTATTGATATCATAATGAGTAGTAAAGTTTATGCGACCACCACGCACCGAGCGAGGCTGTGAGGCCGTTTCTATGAAGGATCTTATCGGTTCTTTGAATTTAATAATTATTAAACTATTTCTTAAATAGAAATAGCGTATTTATACAATGTTTTGATCAATATTATCTTTTTTTCTTACAGGTAAGTTGACCTTTAACACGACTTATAGTTCAAAGGATGGGGTAAGTACTTATTTCATTAAGAAATAGATTCTTTATCATTAAGAATAGAATGATGAACGATGTATATTAGCCTCTTGCTAATATGAAAACAGTATATGTAATATGATTAAATTTTGAAACAAATAATCATCATTGTATTCCAATCGATAAGGAAAACGAAACAGCTTAACTCGATCAACGCAGACAAGAACAAAACAGAATTACGCAGTCACGTCGCATACCGGCAGGTGGGCACAGCAATCAGTGCTGATGAGCGAAGTGTGAAATAGATTGGATGATCGAGGGGAATGCCGATGCGTTTAACCATCGCAAATGCACCGGCAGTTGCATTTGTATTTAATAGAAACGAGGGTTTATTGTTTATCTATATCGATACCAGCTTTACGATCGCGCAGTCAATGGAACCGTCCGTGAGATGTTAGCCCAGTCTGCCAATTATCTCCAGAGAAAGAATTCATTTCGATTAATTTTTCTGTATCTGTTAGCTAGGATAAAAGGAATGAAATATTGTTTGAAATATGTAACAATTACGTGTTGTAGTAAAGATCATAAACATAAGAAAATCGAACAATCTCCTCCAGAGGATATAATAATCTGGGGAAATCGTAAAAATCCTATCATTGAATTGTAAAACTTAAGATTTAATAAACGGACTTTTAAAGCAACAAAAGCACTATTCTAAAATAACCACGCTATCTAATAAAGTATAAAAACGTTAATTATCATGTTCTCAGGTTCTTTATTAAAAATCAATACACAATTATGGCCTTTATCCTCGTCTAGGGCCAATTATATTTTTGTGTTAATCATGGCAATGAATAAGCATGTTAATGACTCTAAATTACCTCTAACATATAGCTTATCAGCTTACAATTTCCCCAAATTTTGGTACAATTACATAACATTTCTTCGGCCTGTAATGGGTCTGAATTAATCGTGATTTAAGGTCTAATTTATTAGGCCCCTTTTTCCCTTACGGTGTAAGTTCTAATAAATACACCGTTTTACTGCGTACTTGTGTGACTTACCTTATTATATTAAAACCATTTGAGCCTATAATATATAAGTTCTGTTAGATTGACTTTATTTTTGTCTGTTTGTTAAAATCGAAATAGGTTCTCAATTTAACTGTATTTTATTTGGTTCTATTACTCGATAACTCCGTGGAATTTCACCCAATTAACGTGATTCTTTTTGTGTTTCATATGGAATTGTTGTATTTTATAACTTGAAGTAACACCTCCCAGGGACGTTGGTGACATTGTATGTTGAAAAGGATTATTCATAAAGATTCCGTTATTATTGTATGTTATTGCGTGTATTTACTGACCCAAATTCGAGAGGAACAGCGTAACTGCCACTCTAATGACTTTGTTTGCTCCTGAAAAGTTACTTCTTAGTCATTTTTCGAGAAAAATAATCTATCAAGTCTTCGATGGTTAGCAATATTTTTGATATGTGTTCACCAAACAGAAAAACAGTTTCATTGTCCCAAATAAAAATCCGTTTTTCGTAAATAAGTGACAAAAAAATAAGGCACTTATTAACTTATTTCTAGGTTTAATTGTGTAACTAAAGATGATGCTTAACAGTATAATATTTTTAAAATCAATCCTTTTTTTTCCAGTTAAATTGTAGCAAAGAAAAACTATGTATTATCACTATGGTAATTACTAGTTTTTGTCCGCGGTTTCGCACGCGTTATATTCCTAGTAGTTTATAACATGTTATTATATATATAAAACTTCCTCTTGAATTACTCTATCTATGACAATAACTCCATCAAATTCCGTGGTGTAGTTTAAAAGATCTAAGTATACAAGCGTACAATCATACCAAGAGACAGACGCGGGAATCGACTTTGTTTTATACTTTATATTATGTAGTGAAGATACACAACAATATATATTTATTAGATTTTTATGTGCAAAGGTGTGTACCGAGCATATAAAAAAACATGTAATATGAAAGATATAAGGATAATAGGAAACATAATACATGGTTGAAGTACAAATGTACAAATATGTATATGGCGATACAAACATATAAAAAAGGTATCGAAGGAGTTAATAAACCGATACTCTATAAAAACAAACAGCGATCGGGTTGAAAAAATTTACAAATTTCTATTTGCGTTTGGGCTTTCGGAGTCGCTTGGACTTTGTTCCGATGCGCGATACGGTGAGGTGCAAATATAAAGTTGTGGGTTATAATGAGTGATTCATTCACACATGAAATGGGTCAATGCATTATCGCTCGATCTGATAGTGGACTGGAGTTTTCGTTTATTTGGACACATTCCGATGTGGACAGAGAATGAAGTTTGGATGTGGTAGCTTTGTATTGATATTATTCACTACATAGTATAAAACTAAGTCGGTTTCTTTGTCCCCTTGTATGTTTATCTTTAAAGCAACGTAACGGATTTTGATGGGGTTTTCTTTAATAGATAGAGTGATTCAAGAGGAAGGTTTATATGTATAATAACATCTATTTAACTACTCCAAATTAACGCGTACGAAGCCGCGGGTAAAAGCTAGTTTTAAATAAAATGTAAATATGTTATTGAAACTCTTTAAATGCCCATAGTTTTCCTTTCGTTCAGTACTGAGACGTAGTATCTAAACTGACTTTTAATAACTTGAGAGGATTTGGCTACGGTAGCTTTAAGAAAAGTAACGATTAGTTCTATGTTATTATAATTACCTATATTTTGTATAGACTTCGCAAAACATCTTAATTTTATTACACGTATGTGTATATAAAAATAATAATGAATTGTATTATCACAACAAGTTCTCAATATTGTTTTTATCTCCTTTATATTTATCTTGTGAATATATATCTAAAAATAATGCCTTTACTATAATATTAAAGTGTCAAATTGAGAATTATAGATTATTGAAGTCGCCTGTATCTCATATTTGAAGACACACCGCATCCAAACCGAGGCGTTTTCGTAAACCGAGCGTGGATGTTTCCAAGAATACAATACAATGATTGTCGCTTAACAGGGGTCGCCGGCGGGGGTGGGGGTGCGGGTGGGGGGACTAACACCTTCCAACGGCGCAGCCTAACGTAGGCGCCGAGAGATGAAGATATTAGAGTTCTGGATGTGACAGATGGAATATTGAAACATATATTTTTAATTAAAAAGAATAATAAGATTGTGTTATACACAAAAATTGCTGAAAAAGAAATAAAAATGTTTTTCTTTAAATAGAACCCACATGGGAGACACCAGCTTTCAAATAAAACAGAATCACAAAAATCAGTTCACCAAGATTGCACTATATTGTTGTCGTGTATTGTTTTTTCATTTGTGTTTTCGTTTGTCATGTACAATAATGATATATAAGTTAAATAAATAAATAAAAAGTTTTGAAGTAGCAAACAGAAAAAAAATACAGTTGAGTTGATAAACTTCTGATTTATAAGAATTAAAAACACGCATTAATACTGAAATCAATAAAATTGTCTCCGCTCTTATTGAGAATTTACGCAAAGAAATTTAATGAACCTTAGCGATGAGGATAACAAATAAACTCATAAATTTTAAATATTGTCACCGATCCTTGATAAGTGTACAAAGTTCGAATGAAATTGGACCATTTAAGTGATCTCCCCGTGACCACGCTCGCTGTAAAGTGTTCGACACGTCGGGTTAATAATATAATGAATAACTCGCGTTTAAAATTCGTTAAAAAGTTTTTAATTTCCCTTTAAGTGGGTCAAAATTTAGTCTAAAGATATCAGTACACACATTCAAATATACAGGCGAAGCTAATATTATCGAGTTAATAAGACACAAACCGAGGGGATAAGCTTTTAATTTATTACTGAAAAATACCTGATTTTAATTGAAAATTACTACAAGTAAAAATAATAGTCCCTTCCATGGCCATACATCGATGTCATCACTGGGCGCCAGAACCTTATCACGCGCTAAGCGGTGGCCAACCTGCATTACATTCTCTGATAACCTTCTCAGACCAGCTATCTCGAACTTAATTAATTCGTTAAGATTGTATCCCATAATTGGCAATGTCAATTTTTTGTTATGTTTTGGCTGTGTGTGTGTGTCAGGGAATAAATGTATACTATAATAAAAATGGTCGATGTCAAGTTGTGTAAATTTTGTTTTGTGGTGCGTTTTATTGTCGATGCTGAAGTATAAAATGGAATTATATATGTCTGTCTCTCTCTCGAATGAGAATCACGCAAAAACTATTGAACGGATTATTGAGCGGGCGCACGGGCGAAGCTGCGGGCAACAGCTAGTTAATAATATTCTCCAAAACACATATGTAACCTCTTCACGAAAACCTACTTCCGAACAATTATGTTGCTTGTAATAGACAATGGACTGACTGAATAATAAACACAGAGACTATCGATAATCTGCTATTGTTGTGTTTATTGGTCTCTTAATTTATGGTTTAAAATATACTATCAAAAGTTATGGGTGGATGAATGGTGGATGAATGGATGAAGGCGTCTGTCCGTAATAAAAAATTTACTTACGTAATCTATATCATAATGTTATAAAACTGAAGAGATTGTT
Source organism: Zerene cesonia (assembly GCF_012273895.1). Classification (NCBI taxonomy): domain Eukaryota; kingdom Metazoa; phylum Arthropoda; class Insecta; order Lepidoptera; family Pieridae; genus Zerene; species Zerene cesonia. The sequence goes on along the minus strand of NC_052115.1, from coordinate 8,448,679 downwards.
TGTTAGAACGCGCTAATTTCAGGAAGTAATTGGTCCGATTTCAAAAATTCTTTCAGTGACAGCCCATTTGTTGAGGAAGGCAATAAGCTATATATGTATCACAGGACAAGTCGGAGCGGACGGCTAGAATTTTATTACCTTGGTACAGCGGTCCTGGGTTCCATTCCCGGTGGAGAATCATAAAAAGTCTCGGTCTCGCAGGAGACAGAAGGCTGATCACCTACTTGTCCCTAAGTTAAATTAATCAGTAAAACTCTTGTATATCATCTGCCCCATACCCCACTACGGGACATGGGACTTCAATTTTTTAAGCAACTTTCAAATAATTTTAGGAATTTGGGTAAATAAATTACTTGATACAATGAAGCGATTATTGCTCGTTGAAACTATATTATTTATCTATAGCAGTTTTTCGGAATAGCTTTGAAAATTTCGTCTCTTAAACATTAAGATTTATTAGATCTCCTTAATTAATTAAAATTCCACCCTCATATTATGGGAGTATCTGCCAGTAAGATAGCAAGTTCTTAAAACTTACAAAATAAATATAGAGATCGCCTATAAATAAGAATACGATATAATTTAATGACTACGATAGTCACTACCTTCTTATAAACTCGGACCAATATTTTTCGCGAAATGAAGAGACAGACTGACAGACATACATATAATATTAGTAGGAATAAATACTATATCAGTGTGACGTCATCAAAATGGAATACAGCCGGCTAATAGTTCACAATAAACACACAAATAGTTTCATTGCATATGCGACGTTGCATTTGCTTCGTTTCCGTTAGCACGGAAACGCGTGCGCTGGCGCCGCCGGACGCCGGTGAAGCGTCTGTGAGCGCGGCTCGGTTCGGGATGGGTCACCACGTAAATGTACTACTTAAATTACTTAAATTAGTTTTTCAGGATCTGTGTTGTTTTATTATGTTGTTGTTTTATTTATAGTTAAAGGTATTTAATCAAAGCGGTAGATATTTCTTATTTATTTAATGACATATATCCAATAGGTATCTTACATGAAAGCCCAATACGATATACATTTCTTCGTCATAATATATCGAATTATTATGATTGGAATATCTTAGTGGAATTATTTACCCCTCAATTTATGAACTTACGTATAAGTTACCGTAATTTTACTACTTAATATTATCAGTATTATTACCAGAACTTGGCACGAAAGCTATTCTTACAATAGGGACAATGATCCGCCAAAACTCCAATTCTCGGAGCAGACAAACTGAATTATGCAAAGTAATTCACTTTAGGGCTGGCAATTGAGCAGAAAACAAATGAAAACTCTTTAGTCGAGCCCTTACTCGCATATAGAAATTGAGAAAATGTAGTTAAAATCATGGCATAATCAATTTAAGTATACATATTTTTATTTAAATAAATTAAATACCTTTATTAGTCATGAAACATAATAAAAATATCAAATCTTACATCATGTCACGGTAAGAATTTACGATAAATAATAATTATTATAAACAACAATTATTAATTATTTTTAACTAAAAACCAAACCACTTTCAAACTGCCAGAACCAGATCAAATTTACATAGTTCCACACGGAAGGCAGCAGCTTTTAAATACAAAAAAAATCATCAAAATCAGTTCACCCAGTCATAAATTTTGAGATAGCAAACTTTAAAGAAACGTTCGACTCGATAACCTTTTTTTATCAGTTCAAAATGTCCAATAACCTTAATTACAAGTCACGTAACAATAATTGACGTCATCACTAGAAAAACATACACTCATTCACTTACTTCCCTTCTATACATCAGCTATGAAATCCGTTCGACGGCAGCCCTATGTTAATGTGACATCCGCACTTCGACTGACTCACTGTATATTGATCCGACGGAAGCAGTCTACTCTTAACTTGTTATGACTTGTCTTTTTATCCGAATCATATCTAGCATACAGATACAGCTATTGTGAGACTAGCTGTCCGCCCCGGCTTCGTCCGTGGTACATGTATAGCCTATAGCACTTAGTATACTTGTACGTGTGGTGGCTCAGTGGTGAGAACCTCGGACTTAAAAATCGATAAGTCGGGGTTCGAGACCGGGCGAGCGTGCAGGAAATAAATTGATTTTTCAATTTATCTGCGCATGTGGATAACATCACCACTGCTTAAACGGTGAAGGAAAACATCGTGAGGAAACCGGTATGTCCAATAATCAAAAGTTAGACGACATGTGACATCTGCCAACCCGCACTTGGCCAGCGTGGTGGATTATGGCCTGAACCCTCATAGGAGGCCTGTGTCCCAGCAGTGGGAACATATATGGGCTGATGATGATGATGATGATGATAGCACTTAGGCATCACGGACATGACTAACGGTGAGGGCATTTTTGAAATCGATGCTGTAGTTTTTGTGTGAAAACATCGCAAACATGCATACAAAAAGTCTAATTTTGGCTCTTTGTCATACATATAACACCAAAGTTTATCTACATTAATATTATAAAGAGGGAGTATTTGAACTGAACTGAACAACTACGGGACGGATTTTATAAATTCTTGCACCGAAAGCTGCAACATCACTGAGTGACAGACTATATATGTATCATGAGTTAGGCCAAGGCGAACAGCTAGTCTACACTAATATTATAAAGAGGAAAACTTTGTTTGTTTGGTTGTAATGAATAGGCTCAAAAACTACTGGACCGATTTTAAAAATTCTTTCCAATTTCACATTCCATTCGAAAGCTACATTATTCACGAGTAACATAGACTATATTTTGTTTTGGAAAAAAATAGGGTTCCGAACATATCTTTATTGAAACATCCAAACCAGTATACCTATAAAGCTGAAGGGTTAGTTAGTTCGTTTGATATTATTTAAGCTCAAATATATAACTCTAATCGCAATAATTCAGATATTCAACTGGATAGCTATATATTATAAAGCTGAAGAGTTTGTTCGTTTGTTTGTTTGAACATGCTAATCTCAGGAACTACTGGTCCATTTTGAATTCTTTCAGTTTTAGATGCCCTACAATAAAAGTATTGAGGGAGAATTTATGTTTTATATGTACCACGGGCGAAGCCGGGGCGGACAGCTAGTCGTAAATAAAATAGTTGCTTATCAGAGACTAGTTAGCGCGGTTTCATCCGCGTAATTCTGTATTCCGTAGGAATATCGGGATAAAAAAGCTGCCTATGTGTTATTCCAGTTGTTCAGCTGTCTACGTACCAAATTTCATTGCAATCGGTTCAGTAGTTTTTATGTGAAAGAGTAACAAACGTACGTACCCATACATACATCCTCACAAACTTTCGCATTTATAATATTAATAGGATGTTTTTTACAAGTACGTATCTCCCGCAGGAGCTATAAAACAAACAAGGGGCACGCGCTTCCGGCTGATTTACAATTTGTTCTATTAATCTAAGATTGTCTTATCATCCATTAAACGGTGATAATAATTGATAAGCCCACCCCGACGCAAGGTGCTTCTCGTTAAATAAACAACAAACAAAAAAAACACAATGACTCCATGGTTCCCTATCTCGGAATATTCTGAAGTTAATAACACAAAAAAGCCATCTATATTATTTAACAAAGCAAGGTGATTTCATTATAAAAGCTTTCAAAAACAAACATAAAGAAAATTTATAGAAATAAGTAATAGATAGTACAAGCCTAGCTCCGGTTTGGATAGAAATTCCACCAAATTCGATCAGCTATCGATAAAGCATCCATTATATAGGATAATTCATAGCTATGTCCAACTTCAAGGTCCCCAAATAAGATTAAACGTTATAAATAACGTACAAGAAAAAACAGATGAAATAATCTATTTGTTCTAATAGTTAATTTCATGGTTAATTCTCATGATGCGAATATTGCTTTAACGGCACTTGGCCTGAAAACGCTTGACAAATAATTTGAAATAATGCTACATTTGGTTTGGTTTTTACGCAAACCAATTTGGGAAAAATTTGCTTAGAAACAATACTTGTACTGGTATTTTAATCCGACAGCATCCATAGAGGTTAAAACACTTGGAATAACTCGATTAGATTAATGTGCATATGGGCTAAAATCTAAACCACCTTTTCAATACGTAATTAGTTGTTATCTATACATATGATTAAATATTATATTACGAGAATGATATGTATTATATACTAAAAAGGTTTTTTTGATTTTAAGAACAAATAAAATTTTCAGAGCTTCCAAATCAATTAGTATCTACCGTCCAAAGTTTTCATCGCTTACACGATCACAATATTAACAATATGCATTTACGATTATCTATAATTGGACAAATTCTCTGAGACAGCGAGAGAAAACAATGAAAAAAGCAATGTTAGAAATCAATTGTCGTTTTGCATTTTTATCAACGCCTTCCCACGTTACAATACCGACATTTTCACTTATACAAATACGATCTTCTCTGCTTGCCTAATATTTAACGGTTATGAGTTCCGTTTATTGTATAACGAAGATATTTAGTCAATAAAAAATGGACTGTCCTGACATACACGAAGACCTACTAATCAGTTACTCCTATATATCCTGGTATGTGGTTATTGAGGACGTTTCGGCACGAATTGGGCCAGCTCGTACCAGGGAAGTACCACACCCCCACAGAAAACCGACGTGAAATAGCATACTGCTGTGTTTCGTTCGGTGAGTGGGGGAGCCGGAGGCCCATATCCTTTTCCTTACCCTTCCCAGCCCTTTCCTTTATTCCTCTTCATGCCTTTCCAATTTTAATTCGGCAAACCATTTGTACAGGCGTAAAGTCTGCAATTGACCTTACGCCTCTCCAAATGTTCATGTGTGTTTATAGCGCTTGGTGGTTTGGCTATGTGACCCACCAGCTCCTTACCGACGATAACATATTAAATAAATATAAAAAAAATATTCATGTCAATCTGTAACATATTTTATAACACAAGAAAATTTCTAACAAAATCAAATTCCAATTACATTTGAGCTTTCTTCATTCTATACACAACATGTCATCAAAACAACAACAAAAACTACTGCCTGCTTCGGTATTTGCAATGCTGATAGAATCATTTCACTTCACCGAACCTAACGTAATTACCCCTAACGTATGCCCGAGTATTGAGATGTATCGACAATTTTACGCCTATTACTGTATAATGGTAACCAAGGGTGGTGTCGTGAGAGCGGCAGAACGCCATCGTAATAAACGTTTATTATTTGCCATTGCTACTTCTAAAATGAATCTTGTTTTTAAGGCCTTAAAACATAAATAGATTGTGTTAATCACATACTGTCTCGAACGTATAAATTAACGAGTTCGCTGCTATAAAACAAATTGCATAACAGATTCATATCTCTTCGATCCACCATCACCAACTACCAAGAAATGTGATTCGGAACTATTTCTTCATCGATAAAGACTTCAATTTAATCGTTAGACACAAGTATTTTGGATATATAGAGTTCAGTTTCAAAAGCAATGTTGATTTTCAAAAATAAAGGCATGTAATTGTAATAAAATAAAATAAAATAGTAAACCATCGTACGTCCATTACCCGCCTTAGCTGATACACGGTCGTATAGGCCCATTGACGTACCATGATTGATGCGAGTCGGCGACCACAAAGGACCAATGACAATACCTCTATCCCCAATTATCCCCCGAGCTGTGTCCAGCCGCGGCATAAAAAATGGACACAAATTGTGTCCAAATAATGTCGACGGATGACAAAGCATCAATAAGCACAGCGTCTTCACGCTTAAAATGTCTTTATCTTGAAATAATAACATTTCTGCACCTAATTATAATTTGATTGCATCGCGCAATCAAAATAACACATTAAGATGTCCAAATATGAGATTATCGGACCTCATTAATTAACTGTAGCGAAGGTCCGTATTAAATTAAAATGTTTATCGCGTTTACCCTCATAAATAACAATAAAATTCGAATAAGTAATATGAAACCGCATATTTATTTTCTTAATATTTTACTTACTAAAAACAAAAACAAAAAGTTGAACACAATGATAGACAAATCGACGCACACCAATTAAAGAGTCTCCCTCAGTTACTATCTCAATAAGAGTAAGTCCGATGGAACATCATGCACCTTCCCCAGGCGTTTGGCGCAGGTTTCCTGGTGTAGCTCGCAGCAGTACGCCCTGGTGAAACATTGACCGCAATACCGACAGCTGAAGAGACAGGACGTGCGACCCAACCTTTCCAAGACTTGCCGGCACACACAACAGTTCCTGAAAGAGGATGGATGAATTATTATTGATTCAGCTGTAACCTGGAGATGTTATTGTAAACATACATACAAACGTAAAATCAGTAATATTTTTCTAAGAATCACTAACATAGTGACATGATAAAAGTATGATACAAACCTAAAACAAAACAGAATAATATGTACTTTATAATATTTAAAATTAAAACAATTGAACAATCAATTGGTAACTTCATGGAACGGAAAAATGCACTTTTCTACCGCTTACAATTTTGTCCTGGTACCCCGTTCCTGGTAATGTATTTCGTATGTACACATTTCCATAATTACTGACATATCAATCTGATAATCAATATGAACAGGAAACAATGTTTTAAATTCCATAAATCATTTCGCATTTTTACTCGCATGTCTCCGTAATTTGAACGAAGGTTTATTGCATCATACGTTATTATACTTACTTTGTTTCGCCTAAATCATGGTCTTGAATATGATCGTTAAGATAGGATGGTTTCTTAAAACGCGCTCCACAAATGTTGCATATGAATTGACGGTCAATACTTTTCGGCAATTGTGGGAATTGCAGCCTAGAAAGATAGTAATAGTAATCGAAATTGGGCACGTATGATAAAAGGCGTTTCATTGCTTCAGTCGATATTCTTAGAAGTGCCAGAAAGCTTAGTGGGTCTGTGTTAACTGCTATAGTCATGTTATTATGCAAATTTTCATCAGTAACTGGAACAACTATTTCCTCAACATTGTCCTCTAAAATTTTCCACGTCTGTGATAGAGACTTGGTTATTTCAGTTGATCGCTCTCTAGTGGGTACTTCAAATGCAATTTGGACGGCGCATGCTTTATTACGATTGAGCCTACCCTCGTCTCCCAACTGTTTTGAAAAAATTTGGTTTAGTTTTGTTATATCAGAATTGTTGCTATATTGTTCTAGAGATGAATTAATATCATTCACAGGTATAACACTATCCGAGCTGTTATACTTTTCCCCATCAAAGATTATATCATCATTGTATTTTTTAACAAGTTCAGTCTTAACATTATGACATTCTTTACAAATCAGATTTATACATGCATTATGACGATTTCTCGATTTCTTTTTTGCTTTCAATTCTTTCATCAAATTGTTAATCGAGTCTATTATTGTCTCTAGTTTATCCTCTATGTGTCGCAATGAAACTTCTTTTATAGCACTTCGAGATAGTTCTACCGATTGCTTTGAAGTACTTGTATCCATTGAGATTGTGCATCGTTTATATTCATTAAGATCTTGTCTAATTTCTGTGGCACAGTCTTTCTTTTTGTTAGAATCAGTAAATAAAAATTCATTGTGATTAGTTTGTATTGGAGTATCTCTTAAACTTTTAGAGAATTCACTGTTATAATTAAGTTGCAATGGTTGATTATAACGACAGTTTTGGTTGTTTTGTTTAGTCGTAGCAAAGTCTTCCTTAACTGTTATAACATTGTTGGTAGAATGATTTCCAAGTATATTAATATGTGATAGATTTTCTTTTTCTTTTTGTAACACAGTACACCGCTCTAGTGACATTGAGCTATAGCAGAACTCATCTCGACCATATTTAGTTCTATTGTGCGTTTGATGTCTATTATCCATTTCGTTTACTTGGGATTCATTGAATTCCGTATAACAATTATCATTTGCATTCAAATGTCTACACAAATACTCTGCGCTACAGTTATCATTTTTACTTTGTGAAAAGTTGGAATCGTAACGTAATGTGCTTCTTTCTACGGGCATCGCGCTAATATTTGATATGTATCTTCGTTGTACTTTATTGTGAGCATGTTTATTCTTCAATTCATTTATAAAATTATTCCACGCCTCGTTTTGCGTATGTATATGATGGGCTGCCACTAACTTTTTCGCTAACCTTGTTAGTTTCACATTTTTTTCAATCGTCTTACATATGAAGTTGTGATTATACAAATCTAGTACCGGTCGGCAGTATGTTGTTTTATCAGAACATTCTTTTTGGCTGGGAGATGGTTCAGTTTGATTATCAAATATTGTATTTAACAGCGAATCCTGCATATATTTCTCAGATAATTTTGATTGTATTTCTTTATGTACCTCTTCTTTGCAGATTTTTTTTATGAAATCGCATAAATTATGGTCCACAATTGAATTTTTATATGCACTCTGAATCTGAGCTTGTCGAAGCTCCTTTGCGGATTGGTAGTTGGGTAATGTAGATGGATACTGGGTAGCATAAATGTTATCATTGCTGCGCACATTCTTCTTTGTTCCCGCTTGTGTATATTTTCTTATAATATTTTCAACAGAATCTTCGGTCGTATTAGTATTTGATTCACATTGCCGACTGCCTATTGGATTTTGAGAAATGTTGTACATGCTGTTCCCAATTGAAATATAACTTTATAATTTAGATTGTTTTGTTGATAAAACTTCCAAAAAATACTCTGAAAAATTTACGTAATGGCACTGAATTAGAAATGTTAAAATATCCGTCAAAATGCTTTCTGTCCCGTATCATATCTGTAAAAGGAGGTTTATCAATAATTGTCTATTTAAAGTATTATAAAATTGGATGAATTTAATAAAATAAGAAATTTATACTGCGAATAAGACTCCATTTAGGCATCAGATGTTTGACAACTTGAAATAAAGTGAACAGTACGTCGCATCGAATGCGCCATAATGTTGAAAACATTCAATGATCGATGCAATAAATATTCAATTTTAGGGTCACAACAAAAATTGAAATAAAGCCGTTTAGCCTCTAATGCACCCGCTAACAAAACAATGAAAAAGTTAAGGACCTCGGAATTGTTTGCAGAGGTGTGTGTGGCCTTATCGGGCTATCCATAATTGTATTGTCTTTCCAGAGGTTCCGTACAAAAAATATTAATCGTCTCAATAGTACATTAAGATAATTCATAATATATTTCGGCCCCTTATGTGCATAATTTTAATTTTATTAATTTTATTTTGGTGGTCCGAGTAAGGTTTTATTTAAAACTAGCTACGCTCCGTGGTTTCACCCGCGTAAATCCTGAGATAAAAAATTGTCTATATCTTATACCAGTTGTCCAGCTGTCTACGTACCAAATTTTATTGCAATCGGTTCAGTAGTTTTTGCGTGAAAGAGCAACAAACACACACACCTCCTTACAAACTTTCGCATTTATAATATTAGTAGGACTACTTTAATTAAACCCATCTCATAAAAAAATAGTTTGATAACGTTACGTTACATAGCTATTTTAGTGATCCATATAACTGTGAATCATTTCAAATGTTTTCCAATAAACATCGTAACTAATCGTAAAAATATTAGTAAGTTCTTAAAGCAGTACCCAAATCCTTGATTACGGAGACCACCTAAAATCAGACCGTATTCCGAAAGCTAAGAAAAATTTAAATGCAAACATAAATTATATTGGTCCACCAAAATTGCGCAGAAGCGATATTTTTAATTATAACATTAAGATTATCTCTTATTTATTACGATAAACAAAGTAATATTAATTGAAAAATTATTCCAATATAAATTCAATTACTAATAACGATAACCGACGTATAAAAAGGTAACTTAACATAACATTAGATATATTATGCAAGTTATTTAGATAATGCGTCGTCTCAACAAGCTTTTTGTGTGTTTTTTATTTAATTTTCAATGTTATGTTTGCATTTTTATTAGTTTCGACACGGGCGTGCCTCGTTCACAGGTTGTCATACGATTATGATAATCATCCAATAGAATATTCATTGAAAAAAACTACCCTTATGTTATCTTATATTATTGGTTACAAGATCCCACTTGACGTATTCGAAGTTATTGTTAAGGACCCTCGAATAATGTTGCTTATTATCAAAACTATTTTCAAGGGCAATTTGTGTTTGTGTTAAGTTTTCAAAGTCACATTTCGAAGGATGTTTGAACTGATCAAATAATATGATTTGAAACAATTGCCAATTAACAATCATAGTCATACTTTTAAATTCAGTAAGATAAATAATAAATAAGTAATTGTATATGGCTCTATTATGTTATTTCGTTTATATACCGAATAAAACACTGATCACTTAAACGGCATCTAGAATATAATCTAAATGTCTAAAGGTTTTATTAATACGGCTATACGTTGAAATAAATATCATGCCTATTAGCGCTGCGTGTCCCATGTTCTAGGTAAAGCTGCTATCGTTTCCAACCGATTTCCCCCCAACAACATTCAATAGTGATTCGATTACGAACAAAACCTTGTAAACAACTTCAACGAACAGAATAAAAAGCGTCCTTGAAAGGGTCACCTTATAAAGTAAATGCCCTAAAACTTTACCTTGTATAACCCCACATATTCGACTTGTCTCAACATTATATTTATTTAAATCGAAGCATTGGAATATTTACATTTACATTGCCTTTTTCGTTTGGAATAATTTATAACGCTCAAAGCAAAAGCTGTGCTGTATGAGAGCTGTATAAATTAATGTACGCTATCAGAGGCCTTTGAAAAGTCAACAATTTGTGCTTCAGCAGACGAAGCCGTTAAAGCAAGGTGAAGGTCGGATCTTGCTGTGAGAAAGGCGTTGCTATGGAGAAGTCGCTCATTTACTATAATCACCAATCATCCACGTATTGAATTTAAAAATTGGATCAAAGAATTCTTTGAATGTTGTTCGATTGGAGTAATTTAGATTATTAACTTCGTACTTAAGGGTGCGACCTATGTTCGTGTTTGTTGTTTATTCGTTTTTATTGGGACAGTTGTGTCTGCAAGTCGAGGATTCAAGAATTCTGTATAGATGATCCATTGTTTTCTATTTTTCGTTGATTTCATTGGTTACTTAAAAGCTTATCTATTCTCGATCCTTATCGTACTATAAGTATACATATACTAGATTACAAATGTATATATCTGGTATGAGGATTACCGGGCATAGATCTTATTAGGTTTTAATCAATTTTATATCGACTTATCGTTTAGAATTCTTTAACAAAGCAATGTCAATTCACTATTACTACTATTTACCCGTTGTTAGAAATATTAAATCCTAAATAGATTAGCAAACCCTTCAATTCAGTTCATAATAAATATAATTGTTAGAATAGTTATCATTTTTCACGCTATTTGAATAATATTATTCTTCAAGATTATTTATAGAACTGGTCCCATATAAATTAAAAGGTAATTCGGTTGAATGGGAGAGAAATAAAAGAATGTCTTTTGTGAAGGCGCGACGTACGGACAGAATGAGACTGTTGCATTGTATTTACATAATGGTTTGTCTACATGCTTACACGATTGTGCCCAACTCGAGTTTTTTATTTGATCTTATTATTCATAGGCAAGCATTATGCTACAGGATCAGTTTTTTTGGATACCGCGTGAATGCTAACGTGAATGATTTCATTTTGTATAATGGTGACTTGGTAATATCGACCTGTATTTTATTTAGTATGTTAATGAAGGTTTTACGTTGGTTTTATAATTTCATCTTCTCTTAATTATGGCTCCACCTAATAAATAGGGACTCCGTCAGTGTCCAGTATATAAAGGAGAGGCAAGACTCAAATTTCAGACAGGTTTTATAATTTCAGTATCATTATATATTCAGCACAATCGTCGCGCACGGTTTGTGACGTTTTTATTAGAATAAAATAATACCAAAGTTTACTGGGATGTATAATTAATTATTCACAAAAGTTTTCAACAATAAGTAATTGATAATTTTACAAACTAATTGATTAAAAAGCACCAAAAATATTAACAGTATTATAACTAAACAAAGAATAGAAATAATAAAAAAAAGGTTATTGAAAGGAAATAATGAGAATCGAATGCATTAATTTTGTTCTTCCTTCTGCTTCGGCTGCAATACATATTATTCGAAACATTAAAAATGATGCAAAAATCAATAACCTATCGATCATTCAACACTTGTGGAATTACAAATATTTCTATTATAGCTTTAATACAAAGATTCCTAGAATATGCGGAACACCGGGGCGGCGTTAAGAAATATTTTTTCCTAGATTTTTTTTCAGATATTATGTGAGGAATGCGATATTTTGGAGCTTAGCCGGCATCTCAAAGATGGTATACCATTGTAGTTGACCCGTGAATGGATATTGTGTTGGATGTTGGATGTTTCGTGCCTTCAAACCATGTAAATTTACAAATACTTGGATATTGAGTTAAGTAAATATTAATTTCTTGCTCTGGTTCATTCTGTTTTTCTGTGGTCTGTTGTAAGCAACTTATTGTAGTTTATCGAAGTTAGTTCCATACACGTAATATCGTTTGATTTTTTTGTTATTTGAAAAAAATTATTTATAATAATTTTAATAAGTTTTTTAGGTCTATAACCTAAAAAAACAATTGTTAAATTTTGTTCAAAAGGTATATATGCGTTGCTTCCGCTGCACATGGATCGATGCAGAGTAGACTTCTGAATTTCAATAACTTTCATAAAAGAAGTAATATTAGTAAAATAAATTAATTCTGTAACGTAATGTATTACATTTTTTAAATAAATGCAATGAAAATCTAAATTTACTTTTAAATAAATTTATTTCAAAAGATTGCATCATCAAACTATGTACGTAATATGTATGTAATACTAAATGACTATTTTAACTAGGGGAATACCAGCTGCTAATCAGAGTGCAAATATGTCGAAATAAGGATAAGATAAAAGAAAATTACCTCAGAGATAACTCACAGAATAAATATTCATACATTTTAATACTTATATATCATTGAATGGGGCTGTAACTACTCGAGGGCTGCGTGGGACAATCCTTGTTCAGGGTTATGATCTGCTAAAAAAATACAAAGATAATTTCTTTCACGGAGTTATCGAGTAATTAAACCAAAAAAATACACACGAATTGAGTACCCACTTTCGTTTTGGGAGACGTCGGTTAATATCATAAGAAATTGCATAGAAATTACATTGCCTTTATTTCCAAACGAAATTCTGGGACAATATATATAAATTATCGGAATCTAAAGGGCTGAATTTGAACAGTTTCTCGTATTGCATAGAAGAGGTCAGTTTTAAGTTTTATTTATAATAACTTTGTGCGCATAAAAATGATATAATAGTGTCATAAGTCAAACACAAAAATGTAAATACATAAAATATACAAGTATACAGCTGATAATTTTAATCTATGTTTAAGTGTCATGGCCAATTATTATTGGTCAACACACTGCCACAGATTACTAAAAATCGCTAAATTTTTTTTTCTCAAAAATCGAACCAGCCAGTAATGTACATTGGACGCAGTAAAGACAAAAAACAAATTGTTGTCTTATACAAGAATTCTTAATTAAGATTCCTATAAAATTCCACGTCTTACTGAGCCACGCCCCTTCGGCTCCACCGCTTTTATCCTTTTTAACAAGATTCACCTTAATTAGTTTATTTTTGCCAGCATTAGATTGTTAGTCCGATATCGACAAGAAAATAAAATACTGCATTAATTATCGACACGAAAAGTTTCAAAACTCCTTAATTCAGCTTACATAAAGCAATTAAAAAGGTTCAGTTTTCCTAGCTACGGTTATTCTTTGTTAAGACACTAGCTTTTGCCCGCAGCTTCGCGCGCGTTAAATTCAGAGTAGTTTAACAGTTGTTATTATGCACATACCTTTCTCTTGCATCTTTTATAAATTATAAAACCTCATCATCTATTATAACCAAACCATCTATTATAAAACCACATCAAAATCAGTTGAGTAGTTTTATGGATTTAAGCATACATAAGGACACAGGGACAGACAAAGAAACTGACTTAGTTTTATACTATGTAGTGATGTCCTTCTCAGAGTGTACACGTGCACACGTGCATACTATACGTATGTATTGCGCATGCATGAATGTGTGGGTCTTAATAGTTGATATTTTTGACAATACTACGCATAAAAAATACCTACAGTCTTTTGATGTGACTCTTCATTCAATAAAATGCCCTTGTTCCTTTCTAATATCTTGAAAACGCATGTCGCTTCTTTCAAAACAAATAAAATATCTCAGAAATCACATAACGCTATCTCGATTCGAAGTTTGTTTTCATCGAATAGAAAAAAATATAATCAATTAGTAACATTTGAGAATCGGAATGCTTTAAAAAGTCCAACAAAAAAAGCTGACAGAAAACAGATAAGATCCACACTTTTAATTATCGTTTACCGACGCATTGTTTTGTTTTTGGTAAAAATTCGAGCTATAGAGTTGTCTACCATAGATACCATAGTAATCCATTTAATGGGTTTGGATGACATTTAATGATTACGATTTGTTAAATCCTTCCGAATTATCACCCTACAATCCTTCCTACTATAAATGCGAAAGTTTGTAAGGATGTGTGTGTTTGTTGCTCTTTCACGAATAAATTACTGAACCGATTGCAATGAAATTTGGTACGTAGACAGCTGGATAACTGGAATAACATATGGGCTACTTCTTATCCCGATATTTCTACGGGATTCGGACTTACGCGGGTGAAACCGGGGGCGCAGCTAATTTTGAATTTATTAAACAAAAAGATTAGATTACAGATGGATAACTGAAACTCAAAACATTTATTCATCAATTAAACTTCTTCGAGACGCGCTTTTGAATCGTCATAACATATATTTACCTTCTACCACAGATTTGTAAACAGCTTCTATAAGATATACATAAATCTTAGACAGTTTAATTAAATTAAGTGAGTTGCTTTCCTAGAAAAAGTACAGAAATCAAGGCAATTATCCTCTCAATTAATACATTCCAATTGTAATACTTAATCAGTTATTCTAGTATTTAATTTAAGTCCAGTTTTATACATTTAAAATTAATAATTCATTAAAATAAACGCGTATAATTTCGTTTGAAATCCCACAAAGCGTGACTCTCTTTACTTACACGTAACACTATGAGGAACAAAACACAATTATGTATCGATTAAAGTTGCTATACTAAAAAAGATCAAATTTAAATCGTAGTCGTGTCGTATACTATAAAAAAATCGTCTCGGTCAATAGAGTTTTTTGTGTGAAATGGTGCGATGCAGTGATCCGACGGCGAGCGGTTCCCACACGCGACCTCCAACTTCGACGACTTTGGTTTGGAAGCTGGGCTGTACCAAATCGAAATTGATACCAAGAATAGCCGCTAGTTTATCTGAAGTCCTTACTAGTATCTATACTAATATTATAAAGGGGAAAGATCTGTAAGTATGTATGTTTGTAATGTTTTCACACTAAAATATTGGACCGATTTCAAATTATTTCACCGTTAGAAAGCTGCACCTTCACTGGGCGATAAAAACTATAAATGTACCTCGGGCGAAGCCGGGGCGAACAGCTACTGAGTAATTAATACATAGCTAAATTTTGAATATTAATAAAGCATTTTAATTACAAAAAAACGTGTAAGTAATAAACCTTTGACTCCTTTAGACTCGATTTTCCCCTACTTTAAACGAACAAAACTAATTCAAACTCTGTACACTTACCTCAGTATAATAACTTAATGAGTTTATCTACTATCCTTAGGATCGCTATGATAAAATAAATTCCCTACGTTCACTCTGTATAAGAGCAACTGAGACAATTTAATTGTTTCGATCATTGAAGCGTGAATTTTATCTATAGTCACTATTGTATACAAAAATGAATGATTATTGAACGATTTATAATTGACAATTAAAGCCAAATTACGAATCATTCTAGCGACTAGGCGAATCATTCTATAGATTTAGCGGGCAACCCACCCTACCACCATGAACATCTCAGCTACCACCAACGCTTCGAAGCTACCCACCGATCTTATTCATTCATTAAGACATAGCACATGAACAGTTCTCGTATGTTACTGTACAATGACTAAGACTTTCACTAAATACGTGACAGACAAACGGACATCAGCTGAGCGGAAGGCGGCAGGACGTGACGTCACGGGATGTTATCGTAGGCTCGACGTAGGAGGCTCGATGGCAATCGATTTTATGTCTGTCCGGTTGAGCTTTGATCGGCCGATTAATCATCGGATGGTTTCTTTAATTTAAGCAGCTTTCTTTATAATTATGGTACAAAAGTAGTTTCTAAAACTGTATAATAAAACTCGAACTTATTTTTTCCATTTATGCAAATTAATTCAAGTATTTTTTAATTATTTGAACAATTAACTAAACCTTCAAATTGTCAGAGCTAGCCCAAATTGCATTGGGACGACGTGGTAGGCACCAGCTTTCAAATTAAAAAAATTGTCATGAAAATTGGTTCATACAGAAAAATATAATACCTATATACTAATTTGCTTACTTTGACAACGCGGCCGAAGAGGCGGTTGGAAAGCTAGTGAAACCTTAGGTACTAATGACAAGCGTGTCCGTTTATTAACAAAACTAGTTTTTTTCGTTCAGTGTATTTTTAAATAAATTTCGGAGTAGTTTAATAGATGTCATTATTCATATGTGATCTCAGCATACCTACATAGATACACGGGACAAACGCGGGAAGCTTGCTGCTTTGCTTTATACTATGTAGTGATGAAATCCACACTATATACTAGCCAAGAATTAGCCTAATCATCATGGCAAATACATTATAATACGCAACTGAACCTAATCCTAATCTAAAAATAATTTTCCTCAAACCCTAGCCAAGCATTAGAGACCACCTCAACATTTTGCAACATAAAAAAACCAAATGATCAACATTTAGCACAAAAACAGCAAATCAAACACTGATAGAAGCTGATCCGCCCCTCCGCAATCAACAACTGCTACAGACACACCGACCTCAAATTATCGCTGAACCGAAACTAATCAACAAATAGTCTTTATTTGACAGCAATAGCTTTAGGAAACGTCGCTGGTGCGACTTGGCCGCCATTTCTTATGATTAAATTGTAATATCCCTTGTGAGGAATATCAAACAGAATTAAAGCGATTTTCTTAAGCCATATATATTTAACTTGCTTTTGCCCATGGCTTCGCACGTGGTAATTCGGAGTAGTTTAATAGATGTTATTATACATGTAAACCTTCCTCTTGAATCACTCTATTTATTATAAAAACCCCATCAAAATACGTTAAGTAGTTTTAAAGATATAAGCATATAGGGACATACAGAAAGAGAAAGCGACGTAGTTTTAAACTATGTAGTGACTAGGTTTTTTCCAGCTTTATGATATAAAAACTAACGTCACAATTTCAATACTTTTAAACTACATACATGCTTTTATTACTAGGTATATAATCTCACGATCAATTTAATCCATAATATAATGAACTTTATAATATACATTTAGAAATACCCTATACAAAGAATTTAATACACATATACTTTCTGATAAAATCGAAGAACTAAAAAAGAGCCCTCATCTATAATATAATTTAGGCTTTGTATCGAGTTACCTCTTGCCTATATTTAAGAGTTTTAAAGTTCGTCATGCGAAAACACTGGAAAAGTAAAATAATCCAAAATTACTAGCTGCGCCCCGCGGTTTTGCCCGCGTAAGTCCGTATCCCGTAGGAATATCGGTATAAAAAGTTGCCTATATGTTATTCCAGTTGTCCAGCTGTCTACGTACCAAATTTCATTGCAATCGGTTCAGTAGTTTTTGTGTGAAAGAGCAACAAACACACACATCCTTACAAACTTTCGCATTTATAATATTAAGTAGGATATTAGTAAGATAGTAGGATAATGCTTCAAACTACGCTTGCGATAGACACCCGTCGCTCAGGTATACCTCGCCTAAACCAAGGCATCGTAGTGACGGTAACTATAAAAGATTTTCGGTGATATAATGACAAGGCGGGAGTTGTGTTCTGTGGATAATTGTGCGCAAATATTGTCGCTTGCTAACGATGCGACCACCAACGTCGGTGATCGCTTATTTACACGTTATAGTTAACTTTGACGGGTAATTTAGCGAACTACGGGATAGATGAATGGTGTTTCTGCGGATAAATTACAAGTGATGCTAGTTTTTTACTGTATTTTGTCGTAGGATAGCCATTTGGAACTAATTAATGTAAATTCGTTTGATTTTTTTGTACTCTAAAAGACGCACAAGCTAAATAAAGAAGAATAAATAAATTTCTTCTTAAACCAAAATTTATTGCTTCAATTTTACCGTTTGTAAATTAACTTCAATACAGCATTTCGAAAATAATAATAATAAGAAGGAAAATAAAGGATAATAAATACATACCATGATTGAATCCTACTAATATTATAAATGCGAAAGTTTTTAAGGATGTGAGTGTGTGTTAGTTAGTCTTTCACGCAAAAACTACTGAACCGATTGCAATGAAATTTGGTACGTAGACAGCTGGACAATTGGAATAACATATAGGCAAGTTTTTATCCCGATATTCTCACGTGATACGGACTTACGCGGGTGAAACCGCGGGGCGCAGCTAGTATGCTATGTATTCACAATTAAACAATAGTAAAGTTAATAAATAAAGACAGCAGGAATTTGCATTGAAGATCCGCTCGTAAAAAGCGAATATACTGATTAAAATCTATAGATGTTCTGCAACAATGGAGCGGCAACTTAGCGGGAGGGTTAAGAGAAGGGAGGAGGCGGGGAGGGTAAATATATTACGTTTATTTGATGGAGTGTGGACTTTTAATTCTTGTTCTTATTCAACACTTAAAGATTTAGAAATTAAGAGACTTTTTAACGGATTTTAAACGAGATTTATTAATTATATTAATATGCGACGTTTCGACTCTCACGGAGTCTCCGCGTGACCACGCTCGCTGTAAAGTGTTCGAAACGTCGGGTTAATAAATCATATATCATAAATAAATTTAAAGATTCCCATATTATAAAAACTGTCATTGTTGCCTTCTCAGGTTCTTTTATAATTATGTTATATGAAAATCCATTAAAATCTGCTCAGCTATTTACGATTGAGAACGAATCATACTTATACATCTTGTGTTGCAAACTATTTAAAATAATTCATTGTATGGGCATTACAAAAACAAAATGTTCATATAATATCCTTTAAACATGCTCTAAACTTCTGCACACATAACATTAAATAATATTTTAAACACAATAATATTAAATAAATGTGAATAAATAGCTTCTTATCTTTATAATTATATACATCTTAATATTAAAAATAGTTAATACCCAGTTACTCAGTTCAGAATTCAAAATCTAAAACCATTTATTTATAGAATCTATTAAATTGTCTCACTTGCTCATTTACAGAGGTAATTAAAGAAAAAATATTGAAGTCTGGCTAATAAGATAAACTCATGTAATAATTGTATCGTCACCGATCCTTGATAAATGCCGGTTACACACAAACATACAAACAAGTAAATCTAATTTAAGCGTGTCAAACCGCTCGTCCCAAGTCCCGGGGCCACAGTCGTGAGTCACCGTGCGTCTGCTCAGACGAGGAAGCATGTCTGATGCTGACTAGTAACTCCCAGCGTGTCGAGCATCGTTAATACACCCGGCGTCACGTGGGCCTCGCCCCAGCTAGACGTGCTTTCCGTACGTCGGTTTCCTTACGATCTTAAGCTCAAACAGTTTTACAACTTTTGAACGGATTTTTTAACGCTATTTGCTCTTTTCTTTTGATTTTTGAATTCTTGTGTATAGTTGGATTTTTGGAGGGAAAATTTATTTTGTTGTCGAAATATTTTTGTTGTACAGATGATCTAGATATTATGGTGAAGGCTGTAAAAGTTTACAGCCTTCACCAAACTTGTGTTAACACAAGTTTTAGACTTTAGTTTTTACATAAATGGTGAAATAATTAAATACTCAAATAATTATAATAATAATAATAATAATAAGCCCGCAGGGCACCTTGTGGCGAGGTGACGGGGAGTAGCGCCCCCGCGGTCCTTA